>NW_027197406.1:0-62189 GCF_038502225.1 Cherax quadricarinatus
GAGGTTAGTGGGGAGGATGTGGAAGAGTTGGTGGAGGAGGACAATGAAGAACAAACCACTGATGAGCTGCTAGATCATCTTCAACAGTAAGAGGCCGCACCTGAGGAAACTGCTTCGGAGGAGGGGAGAGAGAAATTGAAGAAGTTGCCTACTTCAAAGATTAAGGAAATGTGTGCAATGTGGCTTAAAGTGCAAACCTTTATTGATGAAAATCACCCTCACACAGCTATTGCAAGCCGTGCTGGTGACTATTACACTGACAATGTTGTGGCCCACTTTAGACAAATCATAAAGGAACGGGAGGTACAGGCCTCTATGGACAGATATGTTGTGTGACAGAAGTCCAGTGACTCTCAAGCTGGTCCTAGTGGCATTAAAAGAAGAAGGGAAGTAACCCCGGAAAAGGACTTGCACCTCAAGTCCTAATGGAAGGAGATTCCCCTTCTAAACACTAACACCATCCACACTCTCCCCTCCTCCCATCCCATCAATCATCACCAGATCTTCAATAAAGGTAAGTGTCATGTAACTGTGCATGTCTTCTTCAGTTTGTGTGTATTAAAATTAATATTTCATGTGGTAAAATTTTTTTTTATCAATACTTTGGGGTGTCAGGAATGGATTAATTTGATTTCCATTATTTCTTATGAGGAAAATTAACTCGACTAACAATAATTTCGACTAACAATGAGCTCTCAGGAATGGATTAATATCGTTAGTCGAGGGTCAACTGTATTTAAGATACAGTGGTCCCTCGCTTTTCGTAGTTCTCGGCAATCATAGATTTCGGAAATCACGGGTATTTTCGTATAAACATGGGCTCACTTTTCATAGGTTGACTCGCGAGTCGTAGTTCGTCCGGGAAGCGTACCCACGGCGTGAGACGGGGCGGCAGCCAGTCTGGCATTGTTTACCAGTGAGCGAAGGTCCCCTCACGTGCTCCAGCGAAATATTTCATAATATTCCATTTATTTTAGTGCTTGCAAGTACTAAATAAGCTACCATGGCTCCAAAGAAAGCTCCTAGTGCCAAGCCTGTGGTAAAGAAGGTGAGAAATACGATTGAATTTAAGAAAACCATCATTGAACAATATGAAAGTGGTACAAGTGTGGCCGAACTGGCCAGGATGTATAAGAAACCCTACACAACCTTATGTTCCATAGTGGCCAAGAAAAAGGAAATCAAGGATGCTGTTGTTGCAAAGGGGGTAACTATGCTGACAAAAATGAGATCACCAGTACTCGAAGAGGTTGAGAAGTTATTATTGGTGTGGATAAATGAGAAACAATTAGCAGGAGATACTCTTATGACTTCGATTATTTGTGAAAAGGCTAGGCAGTTGCATGACGATTTGGTAAAGAAATTGCCTGCAAATAGTGGTGATGTGAGTGAATTTAAGGCCAGCAAAGGCTGGTTTGAGAGATTTAAGAACCGTACTGGCATACACAGTGTGGTAAGGCATGGTGAGGCTGCCAGTTCGGACCACAAGGCGGCTGAAAAATATGTGCATGAATTCAAGGAGTACATAGAGGCTGAAGGACTGAAACCTGAACAAGTGTTCAATTGTGACGAAACAGGCCTCTTTTGGAAGAAAATGCCAAAGAGGACCTTCATTACACAAGAGGAAAAGGCAATGCCAGGACACAAGCCTATGAAAGACAGGCTGACGCTCATGTTCTGTGCTAATGCTAGTGGGGATTTCAAAGTGAAGCCATTACTAGTGTACCATTCTGAAAATCCCAGAGTGTTCAGGAAAAACAATGTTATGAAGAGTAAATTGTGTGTGTTTTGGAAATCTAATAGTAAGGCATGGGTCACGAGGGAAATTTTCGTCGAGTGGTTCAATGAAGTGTTTGGCCCTAGTGTGAAGGAGTATCTCCTGGAAAAGAAATTGGATCTCAAGTGCCTGCTAGTAATGGACAATGCACCTGCTCATCCTCCAAACTTGGATGACCTAATTTTCGAGGAGTTTGGGTTCATCACAGTAAAGTTCTTGCCCCCGAATACCACTCCTCTCCTCCAGCCCATGGACCAGCAGGTCATTGCAAACTTTAAAAAACTCTACACCAAAGCAATGTTTCACAGGTGCTTGACTGTGACCACAGACACTCACTTGACCCTAAGGGAATTTTGGAGAGAACACTTCAGCATCCTCCATTGCATAACCCTTATAGGTATGGCTTGGGAGGGAGTGACTACCAGGACTTTGAACTCTGCCTGGAGAAAATTGTGGCCAGATTGTGTCGACAAGAGGGATTTTGAAGGGTTTGGGACTGACCCTGATGAGCCTATGTCTGTTGTTAAATCAATTGTGGCACTGGGGAGTTCCATGGGGTTGGATGTGAGTTTGGAGGATGTGGAAGAATTGGTGGAAGACCACAATGAAGAGCTCACCACTGAGGAGCTGCAAGAGCTTCAGCAGGAACAGCAACAGATCGCAGCTCAGAATCTTGCTGCAGAGGAGGAGGAAGAGAGATGGAAGAAGGTGCCTTCTTCAGAAATTAAAGAGATTTTTACTATGTGGGGTAAGATGGAAAGCTTTATGGAGAAACATCACCCTGACAAGGTTGTTGCAAGCCATGTTGGCAACATGTACAGTGACAAAGTCTTGGGCCATTTTAGGGAAGTGTTAAAGAGACGCCAGAAACAGAGCTCTCTCCACAGTTATTTTGCGAGACAGGACTCCAGTGACTCTCAAGGTGGTCCTAGTGGCATTAAGAAACAGAGAAGAGAAGCAACCCCAGAAAAGCAATTGGTACCTGAGGTGTTGCTGGAAGGGGATTCCCCTTCCAAACTGTAAACAATCCAATCTCTCTCCTCCTCCAGTCTCCCATACACTAAGAAGAATCTCCAATAAAGGTAAGTGTTATGCTGTTAATGTTTCATTCATCATTTCCCATTGTATTGTTTATGTACTACATGTATATTTCATGTAAAAAATTTTTTTTGTTTTAATACTTCTGGGTGTCAGGAACGGATTAATTGTATTTACATTATTTCTTATGGGGAAAATTGATTCGAAAATCGTAAATTTCGTTTATAGTAGCTCCAGGAACGGATTAATTACGAAAAATGAGGGACCACTGTATTTAAGGCCCCTCTTATATTATTATTGCTTTCTATTTTGATTTTTTATTCATACAAAAAAATACAAAATTTACTGTTATGCAGACTACTGCATTATTGTAAAAATGGTATAAATAATATCAGTGCACTAGTGAAAGAATATTAGACTCCCCAGTTGACGTGTATTGGACGTGTGGTGTGATTTATTTACTCCTGAACATTGGTAAAAATCGAACATTTCCGCTACTTTGAGCTCAGTTTCAAGGTCGTTTTCATCGTCAAAGTAATGAAAATCATCTCTATTTCTGTAATATGTTTTCCATTTTATCACCTAAGACCATGAAAACGCGAATACAACGATAAATACTATACGAAAATACACCTCAAAGTCGGCGTTTTATTCCAAAAAAACGATCAGTTTTTTTTTTCTCATTACGCAATGTGTGCTGCAGGATTTTTTTTATGTGGTGCACACTGACCACACAGACCCATTCTCTCACATGTGGGCCTACCAGCTTTCTCCCACTTGATTTGAAGATGATGTAAAGAGAGTAGTAAGGGAGAAAAAGTTAGCATATGAGAAGTTTTTACAAAGTAGAAGTGATGCAAGGAGGGAAGAGTATATGGAGAAAAAGAGAGGTTAAGAGAGTGGTGAAGCAATGTAAAAAGAGAGCAAATGAGAGAGTGGGTGAGATGTTATCAACAAATTTTGTTGAAAATAAGAAAAAGTTTTGGAGTGAGATTAACAAGTTAAGAAAGCCTAGAGAACAAATTGATTTGTCAGTTAAAAATAGGAGAGGAGAGTTATTAAATGGAGAGTTAGAGGTATTGGGAAGATGGAAGGAATATTTTGAGGAATTGTTAAATGTTGATGAAGATAGGGAAGCTGTGATTTCGTGTATAGGGCAAGGAGGAATAACATCTTGTAGGAGTTTACAGTGAAACATATAAGTGAACAGTATTTAGATAAGGCTAAAGAGGTCTTTGTGGCATTTATGGATTTGGAAAAGGCGTATGACAGGGTGGATAGGGGGGCAATGTGGCAGATGTTGCAAGTGTATGGTGTAGGAGGTAGGTTACTGAAAGCAGTGAAGAGTTTTTACGAGGATAGTGAGGCTCAAGTTAGAGTATGTAGGAAAGAGGGAAATTTTTTCCCAGTAAAAGTAGGCCTTAGACAAGGATGTGTGATGTCACCGTGGTTGTTTAATATATTTATAGATGGGGTTGTAAGAGAAGTAAATGCGAGGGTCTTGGCAAGAGGCGTGGAGTTAAAAGATAAAGAATCACACACAAAGTGGGAGTTGTCACAGCTGCTCTTTGCTGATGACACTGTGCTCTTGGGAGATTCTGAAGAGAAGTTGCAGAGATTGGTGGATGAATTTGGTAGGGTGTGCAAAAGAAGAAAATTAAAGGTGAATACAGGAAAGAGTAAGGTTATGAGGATAACAAAAAGATTAGGTGATGAAAGATTGAATATCAGATTGGAGGGAGAGAGTATGGAGGAGGTGAACGTATTCAGATATTTGGGAGTGGACGTGTCAGCGGATGGGTCTATGAAAGATGAGGTGAATCATAGAATTGATGAGGGAAAAAGAGTGAGTGGTGCACTTAGGAGTCTGTGGAGACAAAGAACTTTGTCCTTGGAGGCAAAGAGGGGAATGTATGAGAGTATAGTTTTACCAACGCTCTTATATGGGTGTGAAGCGTGGGTGATGAATGTTGCAGCGAGGAGAAGGCTGGAGGCAGTGGAGATGTCATGTCTGAGGGCAATGTGTGGTGTGAATATAATGCAGAGAATTCGTAGTTTGGAAATTAGGAGGAGGTGCGGGATTACCAAAACTGTTGTCCAGAGGGCTGAGGAAGGGTTGTTGAGGTGGTTCGGACATGTAGAGAGAATGGAGCGAAACAGAATGACTTCAAGAGTGTATCAGTCTGTAGTGGAAGGAAGGCGGGGTAGGGGTCGGCCTAGGAAGGGTTGGAGGGAGGGGGTAAAGGAGGTTTTGTGTGCGAGGGGCTTGGACTTCCAGCAGGCATGCGTGAGCGTGTTTGATAGGAGTGAATGGAGACAAATGGTTTTTAATACTTGACGTGCTGTTGGAGTGTGAGCAAAGTAACATTTATGAAGGGATTCAGGGAAACCGGCATACCGGACTTGAGTCCTGGAGATGGGAAGTACAGTGCCTGCACTCTGAAGGAGGGGTGTTAATGTTGCAGTTTAAAAACTGTAGTGTAAAGCACCCTTCTGGCAAGACAGTGATGGAGTGAATGATGGTGAAAGTTTTTCTTTTTCAGGTCGGGAGAGAGCGAACCCATTCAATAAAGTCTTGAGAGTGATTAAGGTGGGCGGGAGAAAAAGTACCAAGAAAGGGAGTGAGGGTTTTGTCCAGCCAAGAAGCAAGAGAATAAGAGACAGAACCTCTAGAGGACATAAACCATACCACGGGTGGGGTTTGAACCTGCGGTCAGTCTTAAAACTCCAGACCATCACGTTAGCCACTGGGCCATATGGGAGGATATGATGGGAAGCAGAGGAATATCAGGTTTATGAGTTTTGGGAGGCCATAAAAATAGGGCAGAGGGGGACACACGACATGAAAACATTTAACAAGGTCAAAGTCAGGAGGACAGCGGTCGGAAAGTCCTTAGTTCCTCATTGAAAGTTCTCTTGATGCAATCAAGCAAAAGAGCTAATCAGGTCAATACCAGCATGAGGGGTAGGTGAAGTGGCAAAGGAAAGACCAAAACCAAGAAGTTCAAGCTCATGTTCAGAGTGTGACAGAAGACAGATTAGTAACAGTCAGTAAAGGAGAATTTAGACCAAGGGCTGAGATGAGATGTTGAAGTTTATTCTGAAGGTTACAGTAATGAATTTGTGAATTCAAGCAAAAAGTGTCAAAAGCAATGGTAGTGAGAAGGATACAGAGATCTTGTGGAAGAGAAGCAGAGACCACGTTGATGCTGATGGAGAATAAAGAAGGCATCTTCAACCTGAGATTTAGTAGAAAGAAAGAGCTGCTGAAGTAGGAGACAGGCATGATTGCCCAGTGGGCTGCATTTCAGGAAATGGGAGGAAGGAAGGGGGCAAAACTTGTTCAGCAAGACAGTCACATAGAAAGTGAAGATGATTCTTACAATGCCTGGAAGTAATAAGAGCAGCCTCAGAACAAAAGAGGGATTTGAAAGTAGGAAGAACATTAAAAAAGTTGGAAAGAATGAGACGCTTACCTACTCTTAGTATTTGACTGACTCCACTACCACCACTATTACCTCTACCACTACCTCTCTTGTCCCATCCCTATCTGCTGGGTTACATATACAGTGGACCCCCGGACTACGAAATTAATCCGTTCCAAAGTGACTTATCCCAAATCTGATTTATTCCGAATTAATTTTCTCCATAAAAAATAATGGAAATCCAATTAATCAGTTTCAGACACCCAAAAGTATTAAAATGTTTTCTACATGAAATACACATTTACCTACACAGAAAACAATGATACATGAAGAATAAAACAATAACATCACACTTACCTTTATTGAAGACGTGGTGATGTATGGAAGACGGGAGGAGGGGAGAGGATGGAGTAGCTTACAACTGTTTGAAAGGGGAATCCCATTCCATTAAGACTTCAGGTACCAAGTCCTTCTCCTGGGTTACTTCCCCCCTTTGTTTTTTAATGCCACTAGGACAAGCTTGAGTCATTGGACCCGTCACTCAAAAAAGTTTTCCAAAGAGGTCTGTTTCTGTCATATGTTAAGAATTGTGTTGGGAGACAGGACAAGGTAGTCTTTCAATATGACACTAATATCAGCTCTACGGCTTATTTATCTAGCACAATTTATCTAATATTACGTAATAAAAAATATTAACCCTTTCAGGGTTTTGGACGTACTAGTACGGCTTACACACCAGGGTTTTTGACGTATGTACTAGTACGCCTAAATTCTAGCGCCCTCAAATCTAGCGAGAGAAAGCTGGTAGGCCTACATATGAAAGAATGGGTCTATGTGGTCAGTTTGCGCAGTATAAAAAAAAATCCTGCAGCGCACAGTGTGTAATGAGAAAAAAAAAAATACTGACTGTTTTTGGATTAAAACAGCGACTTTGCACTGTATTTTCGTATGGTATTTATTGTTGTATTCTAGTTTTCCTGGTCTCATTTTATAGAATGGAAGACATATTACAGAAATGTTTGATTTTTACCAAAGTTCAAAAGTAAACAAATCGTGCTAAGTATCCAATACACATCAACTGGCGAGTCTAATATTCTTTCACAAATGCACTGATATTATTTATACCATTTCTACACTAATGCAGTAGTCTGCATAACAGTAAAATCTATTTTTTTGTGAGAATAAAAATTCAAAGTGGAAAGCAAAAGAATGTAAGAGGGGGCATGGGGACATGACTAATGAATAGAGGAAATGTTATTTTAGTGCCAGGAATGTCTTTCTTGTTTATTCTGGACCCTGTTTGGAAATTGGTATCTTTTGAAATTAGTGTGAAATTTTCAAAACTGCTAAATTCTGACCACTGTATTGGATAGTCGAAATTGGTAAATGGGTGGTTTCTTGTACTCATTCGATAGAAAAAATGGAGTTCTAGCGATCTAGTTATGATTTTGTCGACTATTACACTGGAATTGGCCGAAAATAGGGCTCAAAGTGGGCAAAATCGCCAATGTGTAAACATCCTCGAGACCGCTAATTTCGTGAGAGCATAATTCCGTAAGTTTTCCATCAAATTTCATACTTTTGGTGTCATTATGATCGGGATTTTTTTAGTATCTTTTCATAAGAAAAATAATTTTTTTTTTTAAATTGGGTAACCCTGAGAACAAGTCTGGGAGAGGGCCTGGGGACCCTGAAAGGGTTAATAACAAAAACATGACATACTCTAGAATGAATAAAATACGTCATTAAGTATGTCACAAGTGTTGTGTTGTTGGGTGTATAAGGGCCACTGAGAGCATAAGCTGTACATAATGGTGGTGAAGGCCAGCTGGGGCAGTAGAAACGGTGGTGTCATCAGTCTCCTTACATAACTCCAACAACGGAGGAGTTAGGTTCGTGCTTTCCTCTTTCTTTCGATTAATTGCTTAACTTACTTGCTACAGTTAATGCTACACTATCACTTCCTGGCGCTATATCCTTTAGAGACTCCTGCTGCTTTAGTATCTTACATATTGCAGAATCACTGAAAAAGGCACATTCTCCCCTCTCTCAGCCCTTTACCAAAAGGCTGGCTGGCACTAGCTTTCTTTGGGCACATGGTGGCTTATTTAGCAGTTACAACCATTAAAAAGAATGGAATACAAAATGTATCATATGAACGAGTGGGATCATCCTCACTGGCTGGTAAACGTTGGCACACTGGGCAGCTCAGGCCCTGACACAAATGACTTATACCGAGTTCAGTGACATTCACCAAGCCAACATTTTGACGCAAAAATGTTACTTATTCCGATTATTACTTATTCCGATGACGTCTTAATCCGGGGGTCCACTGTATTCCCTCCTCTCCGTTTTGTTAGTGTGACTTTGTAAATGGTCCAAGTCGGACTGAAACGTCATCGTAAGCTCCTCTCTTCTATGTGTGAGTTATCTGTGTAGAAAAACCATACGAAAAATACACCGCAAAATCACTGCCTTAAACCAAAAAGTTTTTTCCCCTCAGTATGCACTGCGTGCTGCAGGAATTTTTTTCACATGGTGCACACTTACGGGATAAACCTCATTCTCTCGCTTCTAGGCCCAAATTTACTGTTCACAACTTATCTGAGTGAGCAGAGATCATGGCATAGTATTACAGCAAGGAAATAGACCTCAAACTCACAGTACTGTGGCACGGACGCCAAAGGGATTAATGCTAAACTATAGTCTATTTAAAGGGAATGCTCATAACTATTGGTAAAGTATACAAAAAAAAATATTAAGATACAGATTAAGCATAAATTTTAACCCTTTCAGGGTCGGCAGGCCATCTCCTAAATTTGTTCTCGGGGTTGGAAATTTTTTTGAAAAAAAAAAAAAATTTCTTAACCCTTTGACTGTTTCCGACGTATAAATACGTCTTACGAGCCAATGTTTCTGACGTATTTATACGCATAAATTCTAGCAGCTTCAAATCAAGCAGGAGAAAGCTGGTAGGCCCACATGTGAGAGAATGGGTCTCCATGGTCAGTGTGCACCATATAAAAAAAATCGGGGAGCCAGTGGTGCATTGTGGGAATGCCATTTCAGTTGTCCTTTTTCAGCATGTCTAGCGGTAAGAAATATGTGATTCCCCAGCAAATCTGGGACTCTTCTCTTCCCAAGTGATGCTCTAACACAGATGGAAGTGTCAGTGAAGATCAATTTCATGATTTGGAGGAGTTTGAGACCAAAAGCAATGGAGGAGGAGGAGGGGGAGGGGAGGAAGAGGAGGAAGAGGAGGAAGAGGAGGAGGAGGAGGAGGAGGAGGAGGAGGAGGAGGAGGAGGAGGAGGAGAAGAGGAGGAGGAGGAGGAGGAGGAAGAAGAAGATGTAATAATATTGTTCCCTTGAAGCAAGAAAAAAAAAAGTCCACCCCATGACAGTGACAAGATAAGGGGAGATAACATCTGATAAGAGCTGACTTTGATGAGCGTAAAGGAGGGTAATATTACATGACCATCGCCCTCCCTTTGTTTTTGCTGGTACACAAACATTTCTGTCTGTCTATTTGTCTGTCTGTCAAGCTCCCTGTCTGTCCATCTAGCTCTCTGTCTCAGAGAGAGCCACAAGACTGTGTCATCACGTTTACTCACATCTTCAAGCAGAGTATAGCACTTTGTCTGGATTTCTTGGGTTATCCTAGGTAATTTACACTATGTATACTTGTATTTATGTGTACCTGTGAGACAGAGATAGGCAGACAGATAGAAAGAGAGACAGATTGAAAGATATAGAATGAGGGAGAAAGATAATTAGATAGAATGGAGGAGGGGAAGCAGCATCCGACCCCATTGTTTTGACAGGCGGTAGGGGGAGTGACTAATGAGACAATATGTCACTTTGACAGCTGCCGACTTCTGACTCAAAACAATTATAAGCCACACACTCGCACACAAGACAAGGAGGAGGAGGAGGAGAGGAGAGGAGGAGGAGGAGTAGAAGGAGAGGAGGAGAAGGAGGAGAGGAGGAGGAGAGGAGGAGGAGGAGGAGGAGGAGGAGGAGGAGAGGAGGAGGAGGAGGAGGAGGAGGGAGGAGGAGGAGGAGGAGGAGAGGAGGAGGAGGAGGAGGAGGAGGAGGAGGAGGAGAGAGGAGGAGGAGGAGGAGGAGGAGGAGGAGGAGGAGGAGAGGAGGAGGAGGAGGAGAAGGAGGAGGAGGAGGAGGAGGAGGAGGAGAGGAGGAGGAGGAGGAGGAGGAGGAGGAGGAGGAGGAGGAGAGGAGGAGGAGGAGGAGGAGGAGGATGATTGTTTGTTTGTTTTTGTAAACAAGTTTTGTAAACAATATATTGATAATTATGTTTGTGTGCTTATTGTGTTGTATACAACGAGTGTATATATATACATTGCACCTTACTTTGGTCTCATAGGCCACATAAGTTATGTGAAAAAATAAAATAGTGAAAAAAACAAAAAACCTTCAATTACAAGTAAACTAAAGTTTACCGGGTGAGCGGCAGTCGCCGCTGTTGCCATACGCGGCTCATTTTCTGCAAACTTCACGGCTCTATATCTCGGTAAGTACCGATGGCAAAAATTTTTTTTTTGGACTAAAACACTCAGAAAAATAATCTTAACATTTTCATAAGAAAAAATAATTTTTTTTTTTTTTGAATATTTGGCGACATAGAATGACAGTTTCAGAGAGGGGCCTGAAACAGTCAAAGGGTTAAGTAGAAATGGTATAAATAATATCAGCGCACTTGTGAAAGAATATTACTCACCAGTTGACGTGTATTGGACGCATGGCATGTTTTGTTTACTTTTGAACTTTGGCAAAATTTTAACATTTCTGCTACTCTGAGCTCAATTTCAAGGTACTTTTCATTGTGAAACCAATCAAAATCATCTCAATTTCCATAATATGTCTTCCATTCTATAAAATGAGACCAGGAAAACTAGAACACAACCATAAATAGCATACGAAAATACACTGCAAAGTCGCTGTTTGAAACCAAAAACACAGCGAGTTTTTTTTCCTCATGATGCACTGTGTGCTGCAGGATTTTTTTTTTTATACTGGACACTGACCCATTCTTTCATATGTAGACCTACCAGCTTTCTCTCACTAGATTTGAAGGCGCTAGAATTTATTCGTACTAGTACGGCACCAACCCTGGCATGCAAGCCATACTAGTATGGCACCAACCCTGAAAGGGTTAACAAGGTATTATAAAACTTGCATTTATCTAAGCCAAGCTTACCTGCCATCCAGCCCCCTGACAGCATCCTCAGCATCACGAACATCTTCAAATTCAACAAAAGCAAATCCTGGAGGATTGCGAGCTACCCATACATTCCTCAATGGACCATAGTATGAGAAAGCTTCCTCGAGCTCTTGTTTTGATGCTCCTGAGCCCAAGTCTCCAACATACACCTTGCAATCCAGTGATGCTGGCATCTTAGTACATGTAATAGGTCACCCTGTTGGGGGGGAAAAAATATCAAATTAACTTTAGAGTATTTTATCAAACACCAGTAAAATCACCAATGTCACCAAATCAGCAGCCTCCAATATGTTTAGTAAAACTACTGGCAAACAAATTTACAGGGATACCTTGATTTACAAGTTTAATTCGCTCTGTGACTAAGCTTGTAACTCAATTTGCTCTTGTATCAAATAAATTTTCCTCACTGAAATTAACTGATATGCCATTAATCCATTCAAGCCCCCAAAAAACCACCCCAATTTAAATTACTTCAATAATAAAGGCTAGGTTTCATGTAACAAGTCAATAACTTACTTCCTAGATATTAGCCTAGAATGCCAAGCCAACCTCCTAACAGGAAAAAAAAAACTCCTAGGAAGTCGCTTTTCTTTCAGCGTTTTCCTTATGGAACTAGTGATCTAGTGCAGTTAGCCTCACAAAAACTGTTTTCTCTTACCCAAGACCACAGAAATCATTACAGGAAGCAGCAGTAATTGTTTTGTGTGTGGGATTGGTCGTGAACACTCACCATATGGGCTATTTTATTCATTCTCGAGTATACATCATGTTTCTATGCTATTTATATTGTTTATGTCATATTAGATCAATTGTGACAAATAAGCTGTAGAGTTGATATTAGCATTATACTGAAGTATATTCTCCTGCCTCCCAAGAGCAGGAATTCCACTGACATCAGCTAATATTCCCAGATAGTTCCTGACTGACTGCCCGACTATGTATTAGCTCCACCCATGCTCTTATGATGCCAAATCATCAATCATATTAGAAAGAATAATACAAGGAATAGAAGAAAAAATCCCAAAAAATTTACGGGATGTGAGCAGTCATGTTGCTAGCGGTGGTGTGACCATACATGATATAAATGAGTAATTCCGTGTGCGGGGGACGTCATACAACACTGATTCTTATACCATTCTGTTGCCTACGAGTTAAACTATTTTTCTATATGATTAACTCAATTTCCATAATTTTTTTTTTTTTTTTTTTTTTTTTTTTTGCACACACACCGTGCACCCCATGCCTCCCCTGAAGCTTGCTTGTGACTCAGATTTTGACTCGATTCAAAGCAAAAAACTGACCGAGCGATGGCTCGGAACTCAGAAAACTCTTAAGTTGGGGCACTCATAAGTCAAGGTACCACTGTACGTATTTAGGTACAAGTACAATTATCATACATAGTGTACATAGCCTAGGATAACCAAAGAAATTCATACAGTCCCCCGAGTTTCGGCAGCATCGACTTTGGGCAAGTTTTTTCAGCAAAATTTGGCCTCGAGTTTTGTGATTAGACTCGTGATTCAGCGACTGTCTGGTACCCATCCGCCTGTCACCATGCACACAAAGCCAGTCTCCCACGCCATTCACCCTCAGTGTGCCATTGTTTACCAACACGTGACCATCACCCCGTGGGTTCATACGTAATAATACATTGTTTTTTGTGATTGCAACTGCTAAATAAGTCACCATGGGCCCAAGGAAAGCTAGTGTAAGCTCTTTGGTAAAGAAAGCGAAGAACACGATCCAGAGGGATTTTGAAGGGTTTGAGGCAGACCCTGACCCTGCCGACCCTCTGCCTGTTGTGGAAGGTATTGTGGCATTGGGCAAGTCCATGGGGTTGGAGGCGAGTGACGGGGATGTGGAAGAGTTGGTGGAGGACCACAGGGAAGAGCTAACCACTGACGAACTGCAAGAGCTTCAACTGGAACAGCATCAGACCACAGCTGAGGAACTTGCTTCAGAGGAGGAGGAAAAGAGAGTGAAGGAGGTGCCTTCTTCGGTGATTAAGGACATGTGTTCAAAGTGGAATGAGTTGCAAAGTTTTGTTGAAAAGTATCACCCTGACCAAGCTGAAACAAGCCATATCTGCAACATGTTCAGTGACAAAACCTTGTCCCACTTCAGGCAAATCATAAAGAAATGACAGAAACAGACCTCTCTGGACAGATATTTTGTGCGACAGGGGTCCAGTGACTCTCAAGTTGTTCCCAGTGGCATTAAAAGAAGGGAAGTAACCCCAGAAAAGGACTTGCTACCTGAAGTCCTAATGGAAGGAGATTCTCCTTCCAAACAATAGTGTACACCTTCCTCCTATCCCCTCCTCCCATCTTCCATCCGCCCAGAAGTCTTCAGTAAAGGTAAGTGTAATGTTGTTATTTTTTATATGCATGTACTTGATTTCTGATTGTTTTCAGTATGTAAATCTTTATTTAATTCGAAAAGAATATTTTATTTTAATATTTTTGGGTGTCTGGAACGGATTAATTTTATTTCCATTATTTCTCATGGGGAAAATGGTTTCGAGTTTCGTGAATTTCGACTTTCGGCAGGCTCTCTGGAATGGATTAATCACAAAACTCGGGGTCCACTGTACAGTGGACCCTCAACTAACGCTATTAATCTGTTCCTGAGAGCTCATCGTTAGTCAAAATAATCGTTAGTCAAGTTAATTTTCCCCATAAGAAATAATGGAAATCAAATTAATCCGTGCAAGACACCCAAAAGTATTGAAAAAAAAAATTTTAACACATGAAATATTAATTTTAATACACACAAACTGAAGACATGCACAGTTACATGACACTTACCTTTATTGAAGATCTGGTGATGATTGATGGGATGGGAAGAGGGGAGTGTGTTGATGGTCTTAGTGTTTAGAAGGGGAATCCCCTTCCATTAGGACTTGAGGTGGCAAGTCCTTTTTCAGGGTTACTTCCCTTCTTTTAATGCCACTAGGACCAGCTTGAGAGTCACTGGACCTCTGTCGCACAACATATCTGCCCATAGAGGCCTGTACCTCCCGTTCCTTTATGACATTCCTAAAGTGTTTCACAACATTGTCAGTGTCACCATTAAACACTTGTTCAGGTTTCAGTCCTTCACTGTCTATGTACTCCTTGAATTCCTGCACATATTTTTCAGCTGCTTTTTGGTCCAAACTGGCAGCCTCACCATGCCTTATCACACTATGTATGCCACTACGATTCTTAAATCTCTCAAACCAACCTTTGCTGGCCTTAAATTCACTCACATCACCACTAGTTGCTGGCATTTTTCTAATTAAATCGTCATGCAACTTCCTAGCCTTTTCACATATGATCGCTTGAGAGATGCTATCTCCTGCTATCTGTTTTTCGTTTATCCATACCAATAACAGTCTCTCAACATCTTCTATCACTTGCAATCTCAGTTTCGAAAACATAGTTGCACCTTTGGCAAGAACAGCTTCCTTGATTGCCGTTTTCTTGGCCACAATAGTAGCGATGGTTGATTGGGGTTTTGTGTACAGCCTGGCCAGCTCGGAGACATGCACTCCACTTTCATACTTAGCAATGATCTTTTTCTTCATATCCATAGTAATTCTCACCCTTTTTGCTGTAGGGTTGGCACTAGAAGCTTTCTTGGGGCCCATGGTGACTTATTTTTTGGTGGCATGGCAAATGTGATGTCACACTGCTGACATCAGTTCAGACAAAATAATAGACACTGGCAGGCAGAATAGAGACCAATGAACCCATTCTAAAACCTGCAGCTGTGATGGACTACAACCTCAATATGAGTTTAGTGGGCAAATGTGACATGCAAATTAGGTTTGCCGATTGTGTTCGCAAGAGTTATAAGCAGTACATAAAACTTTTTCCATCTTGATATTTCCATGCTGAATGATTATACAAGTTGAAGACCAACAACAAACACAAATATGGTGAATTTTGTTTGTCAGTCGTCAGACAAATAATATTCAAGTACCAAGGAACAACGCCTGCAATAGACCATCGCCCACAAAATTAACACATGGAAGTGACAGTCACTTGTATGCTCAGAACTACTAAATGCCTCAAATGATGTAGTTGAAGTTTTAGCAGTAAAGATCGAGAACCAAAACTTGGTCATTGTGGTTGTATACAAGCCTCCGAATGCAATGTCCCAACAATTCCAGGAACAGCTTTTGAAACTTTACCACTGTCTGGAAAATCTTCCAGCTAGACTCCAGGAGCTCCTGCCCCCAACATCTTGCTCTTGGGGGATTCAACCTAAGGCACCTAAAATGGAGGAATATAGGAAATAATGTTGTAGCAGAGATAACACCAGGAGGCAGCTCAGATAAAAACGCGCGCGGGCGCGCACACACACACGCGCGCGCGGGCACGCACACGCACACGCGCGCACGCGCGCGGGCACGCACACACGCGCACGCACGCACACGCACACACGCGCACGCGCGCGGGCACGCACACGCACGCGCGCACACGCACACACGCGCACGCGCGCGGGCACGCACACGCACACGCGCGCACACGCACACACGCGCACGGGCACGCACACGCACGCGGGCACGCACACGCGGGCACGCACACGCGGGCACGCACACGCACACGCGGGCACGCACACGCACACGCGGGCACGCACACGCACACGCGGGCACGCACACGCGGGCACGCACACGCACACACACACACACACAAGCTTTAAATCTCTGCACCAAATTCACCTTAAACCAGCAAATAATAGAGCCTACAAGACTGGAGAATGCGCTGGACCTCATTTTCACTAACAATGATGATCTGATATGAAATGTCATCACATCTAAAACAATATACATACTCAGATCACAACATAAAAGAGGTCCAGATGTATGCAGAGCCCCCCCCAGACCAAGAAAATATGATCAGTCAAGAAGGAGCCTTCACCAAATTCAACTTTAGTAACAAAAACACAAGGTGGGACCAAGTAAACCAAGTCCTAAATAACAAACTGAGAATACAGATTAAGTAACACAGATCCTACCCTATGTCTAGAACAAATTAACTCTGTGGCACTTGAGGTATGCTCAAGGCATATTCCTTTAAGAAAAAGGAGGAGATGATGTAAACTAGAAAGAGAAAGGTTCTCCCTTTACAGGCAAAAAGCAAAGAACAACAACAGCGGTTAAAAGGGGCCAATATATCTGCAATACGTAGGGAGACACTGATTAGAGAAATAGTAAACATCGAACTAAAGCTAAAGGAATCTTATAGATGAGTCAAGAAACATGAGAAGACCTAAAAGCTATAAATGAAATTGCAAGAAACCCAAAGTATTTTTCTCATGCCAAATCAAAGTCTAGAACATCATCCAGTATTGGGCCCCTACTTATACAGGATGGGTCCTACACAGATGACAGCAAGGAAATGAGCGAGCTACTAAAGTCCCAATATGACTCGGTTTTTAGCGAGCCGCTAACCAGACAGAGTCGAAGATCTAATTTTTTATGAGACGGAATTTGGTGTAGACACGCCTATCTGATATCCTGACGCCAAATGACTTCAAACAGGCAATAAATGACATGCCCATGCACTCTGCCCCAGGCCCAGACTCGTGGAACTCCGTGTTCATCAAGAACTGCAAGAAGCCCCTATCATGTGCGTTCAACATCCTATGGAGAGGAAGCATGGACACTGGGGTCGTCCCACAGTTACTAAATACAACAGACATAGCCCCACTCCACAAAGAGGGCAGTAAAGCAATAGCAAAAAACTACAGACCGATAGCGCTAACATCCCATATCATAAAAATCTTTGAAAGGGTTCTAAGGAGCAAGTTCACCACCCATCTAGATACTCATCAATTACATAACCCAGGGCAGCATGGGTTTAGAGCAGGTCGCTCCTGTCTGTCCCAACTACTGGATCACTACGACAAGGTCCTAGATGCGCTAGAAGACAAAGAATGCGGATGTAACATACACAGACTTTGCAAAAGCCTTCGACAAGTGTGACCTGGAGTTACCTGGAGTTTACCTGGAGAGAGTTCCGGGGGTCCAACGTAGATGGATCTATAATTTCCTGACAAATAAAACACAAATAGTAGTAGTCAACAGAGTAAAGTCTGAGGCGGTTACGAAGAAAAGCTCTGTTCCGCAAGGCACAGTACTCGCTCCGATCTTGTTCCTCATCTTCATATCGGACATGGACAGGGATATAAGCCACAGTGCTCTCTCTTCCTTTGCAGATGACACCCGAATCTGCAAGTCTTCCATTGAACACACTGCAAGGCTCCAGGCGGACATGAACCAAATCTTTAAATGGGCTGCAGAAAACACGAAGTTCAACAAAGAGAAATTTCAATTACTCCGATATGGTAAAAGTGAGGAAATTAAAATTTCATCGGAGTATAAAACCAATTCCAACCACACAATAGAGCGAAAAACTAACGTCAAAGACCTGCGAGTGATCATGTCGGAAGATCTCGCCTTCAAGAACCATAACAATGCATCAATCACATCTGCTAGAAAAATGACAGGATGGATAATGAGAACCTTCAAAACTAGGGATGCCAAGCCCATGATGACACTCTTCAGGTCACTTGTTCTATCTAGGCTGGAATATTGCTGCACACTAACAGCACCTTTCAAGGCAGGTGAAATTGCTGACCTAGAAAATGTACAGAAAACCCTCACGGCACGCATAACCGAGATAAACACCTCAATTACTAGTACCAAACTTTTATACAAAAATTCACTCCCTACGAAAACAAAAGACTCGGTAAACGATGCAACATCCCCCCAATGAAAAGCAGGGGTGTTACTAGCATGTGAAGAGAACACAGTAAGTGTCAGGGGCCCAAGACTATTCAACTGCCTCCCAGCATGCATAAGGGGGATAACCGATAGACCCCTGGCTGTCTTCAAGCAGGCACTGGACAGGCACCTAAAGTCAGTACCTAACCAGCTGGGCTGTGATTCATACACTGGATTGCATGCAGCCAGCAGTAACAGCCTGGTTGATCAGGCCCTGATCCACTATGAGGCCTGGCCACAGACCGGGCCGCTGATCCCCGGAACTCTCTCCGGGTAAACTCCAGGTACCCTCTCGTCTGAGGCCTGGTGATCACTACCCCATACAACTGCCTCCTACTACTTTCATGAAAACTGCTCAGAAGAGGCATTATGTCTGTGCACATACCACAAAATGACCACAAAAATGAAAAGACACTTGTTTTGTATGAGGAGTGTACAATACCACTGTGCATATACCCATGTTTCAAATAATTCCACACACTACAACAGTTCTAGGAAAGTGTCCAGTGACTGTACATTTGTATACATATTATAGAACAAAAGTAATAAACAATTTTTTGTATTGTGTAAACAAGTTTTGTAAACAATATTGATAATAAAGTTTGTGCGCTTATTGTGTTGCATACGAGTGTATATACGTGTACATTGCACCTTACTCTGGTCTCACAGGCCACGTAAGTTACCCGAAAATATATAGTAGTGGAAAAAACAAGAAACCTTCAAATAGGCGTAAAAAAAGTTTATCGGGTGAGCAGCATTTGCCGCTGTTGCCACACGCAGCTCATTTTCTGCCAACTTTACACCTCTACCTCGGCAAGTGCTGATCGCAAACAAAAAAAAATGGTAGGCTTAAAACACTCCACAAATTAATCCCAACATTTTGGCAAGAATTTTTTTTTCTCAAATATTTTCCGACAGGTAGACAGTTTCAGAACTGGGTTTGTGACCGTTAATGGGTTAATAAGGAGATATTGGAGTAAGGAATACACTCGCTGGATGGTTTGGAGTCGTATAATATGGTTCTATAATTTGAAAATAAAATAAGACGCTTATAAACTAAATTTAGAACTATGAAACAATGTGAAAAAAATTTAGGACTTCTGGCTAGTAGCAGTCAAGACAATAATGCACAAGTGTTTGCAATAGAGCTAATAGAATTCTTGGCTTCATATCATGAAGCATAAATAACAGGAATCCTTAGGTTATACTTTAATTTTATGTATACACAAATAACCCGAATAGTATAGGAGAGAGGAGCTCACAACAACGTTTCAGTCGGACTTGAACCATTTACAAAGTCACACTGATTTTGTGAATGGTGTATTGTTCCAGTCACAGTACTGTGCCTTTTGTTCTTAATTTTATATATCCTTGGTAATGGTGTCCTGTGGCCTGGAAGGCAACGCTTTCACGTCAGTGTCCGTGGTTCAATCACTGGTAAAGGTGGAAACATTGGGCATGTTTTCTTACACCTGCTGTCCCCGTTCACCTAGCAAGCAAGCAAATAGGTACCTGGGTTTTAGTAAACTGGTGTGGGTTGCATACTGGGGGACAAGATTTAAGGAACCCAATAGAAATAAAAAAAGACAGCCCCTTGATGATGCACCGCCTTTCTTGAATGATCTTGGGTTAAAAATCCGAACAAAATCTTATCTAATCTTAATGCTTCATTTAGATGTTGAAAAGTTCTTGTCTCCATATTAGAGAATATACAAATGCACTGGAAAACACAAGGATGACGAAGTTGATCCTGTGTATCAGAACTTTTGCCTACGAGGACAGACTAAGGATATTAAAACTGCATTCTCAAAAGGTGTACAATTAGGAGGATTATATGTACTAGTTAAGGGTACAAACGGAAGACAGGAATAAAGGGGGTATACACGATACTGAAAATACCTAACCAAGACAGGACTTGCATCACTGGGCTCAAGATGGAAAATATAAGTTTAGAAAAAATACAGGAAAGCCCTGGTTTGGTAACAGTTTTGGATGTGTGGAACAAACTCCTGAGTAGCATCAATGAAGTAAGAACCTTGGGCAGCTTTAAAAAGAGTTTGGAGAAATACACTGGTGGAGGGGGGAGGGGGAATAGACCTGCTTAGCATAAGCCAGTAGGCCTGCTGCAGTGCATGCCCTTTCTTATGTTCTTAACTTTATGTGAATTAGTCATTTCACCAATTTCCAGGTCAATTAGCCAAATGAATGCTGGCATTATTGGAATATTTACACTGGTGGGCCAGCAAGTAACATGCATAGTGTGCCCTGGCACAATTTACTCAATACATTCTACCTGCCATAAAAATGAATCTATTGCTAATGTCGACCCCCCCCCCCCCCCAAAAAAATACGTGAATGAGGACATTTCTTGCCGACCTATAAAATGCTGGTTACAGAAATGAAAAAGGATCAATTCAAAAACTGGTCCTAGTTTAATTCAAAATACTAAACAGGCCTATAAGATTATTCTAATATATAGAGCCTAATATAATAAGTAGGTTTATTTAGCCACAGATACACAAGATAAGATTTTATTTGGATTTTTAACCCTGGAGGGTTAGCCACCCAGGATATCCCAAGAAAGGGAGTGCATCATCGAGGGACTGTCTTAGTTCCACTGGGGCCCTGAAATATTGTCCCCCAGGATGCGACCCACACAAGTAAACCAGGTACCTACCAGCTTGCCAAGTGATGGGACAACAGAAGGTGTAAGGAAACATGCCCAATGATTCCAAACTTTCCACAGATCGAATCACAGACACTCAGTATATGAAGCGAGAGCATTGCTTACCAGGCGGCCATGAGTCACCTATCAATGTAAATTACCTACTAAATGCCTTATTTCCGGAATGGAAATATAAACACATATGCATTTCCATTGGGGTTGCTGGGAAATACAATTATAGAGCTGTCCAGTACCAGCTGGGAGTCAGAAAAAGCTAAGTTTCTTAATACTATTCCTCGAAAAACCTTTCTTGCAAACTATCAAGGTGACAAAATCAATATTAAAATTTACGCGAGTTATGCTTATTTTAAATGTAGGTCAACATAAAATTTAGGGTAGTACCTTAAAAAAAAAAAAAAAAAAAAAAAAACCGTTAACACCTTTTCGAATGCGTCATAGTGGTTTGGGGTCAAGTCCCTGGATGCATTATGATTATTTTTATCGACTACTGCCAGTTTCTTAGCTGGTGTGATATTCAAAAGTCCATCAATAATCCATCAATAATGGTGCAATATTTTATAATGAAATCTTAAATATAACCGTCACAATTCTTTAAATCCATTACTTTTTTGCTTTATATCTTGAAGAAAACGTTACATTAATTCATTATACAAAACCAATGGAATATTACATGGAATGCTCCGGTGTCTAGTAACCATGAGAAGACAAAATTACAACCAAAATGGCGTCGCCAGCCCCAGCATCGCGCGGTAAAGCCGTGGCCACCACACCACCTTAAATATCTTCCCTCCACCACTAACACTCACCACCAAGCTAGCACACACCTACCACACTACAAACACTTACCCCTCTCTCTCGTCAAACGGCAATAAGGCTTTCTCACGGGTAAAAAGTGGAGGAGCGTAGGCGAAGACGCATCAGCGTGGAGATTCCAGACAACACAAGCTGAGTAGCGCCGCCCAGCACCACCCAGTACCACCCAACACCACCCTAGTACCACCCTAGTACCACCCCTATACCACCCTAGAACCACCCCAACAACAACCACTAAGGTTCTTATCCAACAAAATATATATATTATTATTTTCTTTCCCCTTTCTACCTCTAAATTTAACTGTTTGAAAATTCTCATTTATTTTATATTTTTACTCATATTTCTTTCAGTATATTTTAAACTTATAAATATATATTATAGTATTCTTGTAACAGTATGTAGCTTTAAGAATAATAAATTTTATTTCCAGTTCGTATACAGACACAAGAATATAAAAATGGCGAAATAAAATAAATAAATAAAATAAAGGTCAACTTGTCCATGCTAGGTAATAAGTTTATTTAGGTACGGGTTCACATTAGTTTATTTTGGTAATGGTACACATAAATACAGTTACAAAAATTATTATACATGGCAGCCTATATGTAGATTACCTAGGATAACCCCCAAAAAAGTCAGTGACTTATTTCCATTTAGGTCCTTGTAGTATCTCATTATTTGATAAGTATTAAAAAGATCCCAATAGAAATAAGTCACTTTGTTTTTTTGGGGTTATCCTGGGTTCTCTACACATATGCTGCTATGTATGATAATCTATTTAACTGTATTTGTGTATACCTGAATAAACTTACACACATATGCAACAGTTACGTATTTGTATTCCGAAACGTTTCGCCTACACAGTAGGCTTCTTCAGTCGAGTATATAAGATGTGATAATGTTGGTAGAATTACCGACAATATGTAAAGTAAAAGGACACAAGTGCAACTAATGTGACATTTTATTGTTGCAACGTTTCGCTCTCCAGGAATGTCGCGTGGGTAGTAGTAGTAGTAGTAGTATAGTAGTGATAATAATTGTAGTGAGACGGGTTGGGTTAGAGAAAGAACTATCACTATCTCCAAATCATCACTTACCTGTACATCCAACAACTTCAACCAGAACAACAGCTTCTGTAACATAGCAGAACCCCTCGGCAAGAAACTTCTTCATCGCTATCCCACATTAAGAACATAAGAATCGAGGAACACGTTTCCTGAATAAAGATTCCCATATGTTGCTTAAGTGTCTAAACTGGAGAAAGACGCTCCCTCTACAGAAGACGACGAAGAGTCACTGAGCTCCTCAGGAGTGCTAGAATATCTGATACACGAAAGGAGGCGCTGACCAGGGAAGTGGAAACTATCGAACTTAAGTTAAATGACTCTTACTGGAACCAGGAGAGGCAGGAGGAGCTTAAAGCTATTAGTAAAATTGAAAGAAATTCAAAATATTTCTTTTCATATGCCAAAAACAAGGCAAATACTACATCTAGTATCGGGCCCTTACTCAGACAGGATGGGACTTACACAGATGACAACAAGGAAATGAGTGAAATATTGAAATCCCAGTATGACTCTGTGTTTAGTGAACCACTAATCAGTCTGAGGATCGACGACCCAAATGATTTCTTCATGAATGAGCCTCAAAACTCCATAAATGTATGCCAGATTTCCGACATCACCCTAACTCCGATAGATTTCGAAAAAGCCATTGACAACATGCCCTTGCACTCAGCCCCGGGCCCAGACTCGTGGAACTCTGTATTCATTAAGAATTGCAAGAAACCCCTCTCGCGTGCCCTAAGTACACTATGGAGGAGGAGCTTGGACATGAGTGAAATTCCACAGTCACTTAAAACAACGGATATAGCCCCACTCCATAAAGGTGGCAGCAAAGCATTAGCTAAGAACTATAGACCAATATCTCTGACGTCCCACACCATACAAATCTTTGAAAGAGTGCTGAGAAGCAGGATTGCAAATCACCTGGATTCCCAAAATCTGCCCAATCCAGGGCAACCTGGGTTCAGGGCAAGTCGCTCCTGCCTCTCACAACTACTGGATCACTATGATATGGCCTTGGATGCACCGGAAGAAAATCAGAATGCAGATGTAATATACACAGACTTTGCAAAAGCATTTGACAAATGTGATCATGGCGTAATAGCCCATAAAATACGTGCTAAAGGAATAACTGGGTAAGTGGGGAGATGGATCTTCAACTTCCTAACCAATCGAACACAAAGAGTAGTGGTCAGCAGAGTTAAATCGGAGGCTGCCATAGTGAAGAGCTCTGTTCCACAAGGCACAGTACTCGCCCCATCCTGTTCTTCATCCTCATATCAGACATAGACGGAGATGTAACCCACAGCACTGCATCATGCTTTGCAGACGATACTAGGATCTGCATGAGGCTGTCATCTATTGAGGACACGGTTAATCTCCAAGAAGATATAAACAAAGTTTTCCAGTGGGCAACGGAAAACAATATGATGTTCAATGAGGACAAATTCCAACTACTCCGTTATGGAAAACTGGAGGAGATAATAACTAGAACAGAGTATACTACAAACTCTGGCCATACAATAGAGCGGAAAAATAATGTAAGGGACCTGGGAGTAGTAATGTCTGAGGATCTCACTTTCAAGGATCACAACAGTGCCACGATCGCAAGTGCAAAGAAAATGATAGGATGGATAATGAGAACGTTCAAAACGAGAGATGCCAAGCCAATGATGATCCTTTTCAAATCACTTGTTCTCTCTAGGCTGGAATACTGCTGTACATTAACATCTCCATTCAAAGCAGGTGAAATTGCAGATCTAGAGAGTGTACAGAGAACCTTTACTGCACGTATAAGTTCTGTCAAGCACCTTAACTACTGGGAACGCTTGGAAGCACTTGACTTGTACTCGTTGGAACGCAGGAGAGAGAGATATATCATAATCTACACTTGGAAAATCCTAGAAGGAATGGTCCCGAATCTGCACACAGAAATCACTCCCTACGAAAGTAAAAGACTGGGCAGGCGATGCAAAATACCCCCAATTAAAAGTAGGGGCGCCATTGGTACACTAAGAGAAAACACCCTAAGTGTCCGGGGCCCAAGACTGTTCAACAGCCTCCCACCAAGCATAATTGGAATTACCAATAAACCCCTGGCTGCCTTCAAGAAAGCTGGACAGATACCTAAAGTCAGTGCCGGATCAACCGGGCTGTGGTTCGTACGTTGGACTGCGTGCGGCCAGCAGTAACAGCCTAGTTGATTAGGCCCTGATCCACCGGGAGGCCTGGTCGTGGACCGGGCCGCGGGGGCGTTGATCCCCGGAATAACGTCCAGGTAACTCCAGGTCAAACCTACTGCGTGAGCGAAACTTTGTAAATAAAGGATCACATTATACTGCACGTGTTTATATTTCCATTGTATCGGTATTTTATACCATCTATTTCCAGGATATTACCCATTCTGGAGACCGCCGTAACATATTGACCGGGATACCTGGTCGTGGACCTGGCCGCGGGGGCATTGATCCCCGGAATACCCGCCAGCTAGACTCCAGATAGGTAGGTCCTTGATAAATTAGACACATGTGCAACACTTTGTTATCTTTAATGATACCCAAGTGTTGCACGTGTGTCTAATTTATCAATTTGTCGGTTTTCTGAACCATTCATCTACAGGTAGGTCCTTCTCCAACCCAACCCGTCTCCCCACAATTACTACCACCACTACCACTACTACTATCGACGGGACACTCCACCTGACTACTGCCACTATATATACTCATTTTCTTAGTTATCTCTGTATTAGGACTGAAGAAGCCACTCGTGGCGAAACGTTTCCCTTAATAAATGTCCTCAATTGTACATACATCTTGCTCTCCGACACAGCAACATCATGGGATCTTCAAAACTTTTCTAATCTATAGACACGACCTATTTCTACTAGTGTCTTTGTTCGCTGGTGATTCCGTCTTCCACTGCTCCACCTCGTCTCTCATCAGTATATAAGCTCCATCTTCGCAAGTATGCTGCATAACTAAATGGTTATAACTGACCATAATTTTTAAAGGGTGGACCGGTAAGCCAGCGGAAGGCTCTGAACCATTCATCTACAAAGCTCCAACGGCGGGTCACCATCTGACTAAGGCCCGCGTCAGGAAACACCTGACGTATTTCCTGACAAACCTTACCTAACCTAACCTAATATGCTGCAGACTCAAGGCTGAGGGACTGATTACCTCAAACTCCTCTTATTCCACCTTTTTCTGCATTGGACTGAAGAAGCTACTGTGTGGCGAAACGTCCCCAGAAAAAAGGTATCCAAATATTGCAAAAGTGTTTCATTTATCATGTACAAGATACAGTAATTCCAATGGAGGGCAAACAAGATACAGTTTAGACATACGTTAATATTAATGTGATTCGCAGAGTATTTACTTGAGCCTGAACCAATTGGTTAGCACAGTTAAAAATAATGCGTTTCACGCGATTGATTATGGGCCAGTAGGCCTTCTGCAGTGTTCCTCCATTCTTATGTTCTTAGAGATTCGCGCTTGTGCCACTCCTTGCGATGAATAACCCAGATGCGTTTAGCGTGTGATCATATTTTCCGTTTTTGTTTATAAACCATTATTGAAATAGTTCATTGACAACTGAAGTCTCCTTTCCTTAATATAGTCGAAGGTACTCCTTAGAAGTTAAGACTACGTGTGGCAACTGAGACTTCCTGTCTTATCTCTCCGACTGCGCCAAGTTCTTGCTGGATGGTGGGTCAGTTCTGTCATCGCTTGAGTCCTGCATACGATGTATTTTGATATTTTCTTCCCGATAACATTAGAGCCTACGCTCTTGAGTGGTCAGCGATGAAAATTCAAAACCATGCCCGTCTCTGGCTTCAAGCAAGTATCTGAGTTACTAAGAGGCGGTGTGCTAACAGATTTAATGCTCTGTGCAACAATTATGCGGGTATGGAGTCGGTAAGTATATTTGTATTCTCGTTTTTATGATTATTATGTCAAATCAGGAACAAAGAAAAAGATATGTTAGGTAAAATAATCCAGTTAGATCATTATAATGAGTAATACAAGCTCATTAAAAGCAAAGAACTCAATGAAGTTTATTCTTTACGAGTTATTGGCAATACCCAATATTTATTTAGTTAGTTACTGGTGGCCAACGCTCTCACTTTCACACGGCGAGGGCCTGGGTTCGATTCCCAGCCAGAATAGAAACATTGGGCGTGTTTCTTTCCACCTGTTGTCTATGTTCCCCATCAGTAAAACGGGTACCTGGGTGTTAGTCGACTGGTGTGGGTCGCATCCTGGGACACTGACCTAATTTGCCCGAAATGCTGAGCATAACAAGGGATTTCTATATAGTAGTATGTCACTGATTTCAGCTAGGCCTGTATACCTTGTACATGTACTTGCAGTAAATAAAGATATTATTATTATTATTATTATTATTATTATTATTATTATTATTATTATTATTATTATTATATTATAAGTGGCTAGTTTATTGTGCACCCCACATCCATCCTGTGGACGGTAGCGCAAGAGCATATGGATACACAAAAGGCCCAGGAACTAGGTCCCAAAAGGGTTAACATGTGTACATATGGGTTTATATCTACATATCTACAGTTCACTTATCTGTTACAAACAAATTTAGGAAATTTACTTAGTATATCTGGTATCTTATTTTCATTAATAACATATCTTGACAATTCAATTTGCGGTATAGACGCCTAGTTCAACAAGTTTATTATGGTTCTTAACTAGGGAAGTGGTAACAAGAGCAGATGCAGCCCTGCCAGAAGACTCCTGTTTAGATCCAACAGTGTACATAACATGTGATAACTTATTACTACCAGCTAGGCCAGAAATTTCTTCTTGAGTATTTGCATTAACAAGTGATTTAAGGAAGGGATTACTAGCAATGAGCTTCTTGGGAGGGACTTGCAGGTATGTGATATTAAATGAACACATCTTCCATGGAGGGGTGAAATGCTCTTGTTGTCTTCAGTGATACAGTTCATGCAGGTTATAAAACTTAATGCAATTGCTCGTTTAGTAAGACATTTAGTAAGATTCATTGTGACAGTGTCTAGTTCATTTCTTAACATTCTAATACCGAGTACAGTGTTATCTCAACAATTCCATCACTGAACATTAAAATGGTATAAAATACCGACAGGTTGTTAGGTAAGACACATATGCAACAGTTAGGTATCTTTATTTCGAAACGTTTCGCCTACACAGTAGGCTTCTTCAGTCGAGTACAGAAAAGTTGATAGAAGCAGAAGATACTTGAAGAGGATGTAATCAGTCCATCACCCTTAAAGTTTTGAGGTGGTCAGTCCCTCAGTCTGGAGAAGAGCATTGTTCCATAGAATGAAACAATATGGAGAAGAAGTGACAGGACGGAGCCTTATATAGCACCAAGAGGTGAGACGTAGGTCACTAGAAGAGGTAAGAAAGATGTTGGGAGGTCAGGTCCCTCTCAAATCCAGCCGTTCTCACTAGTAGAGGTTGACCTCCCAACATTTGAGTTCTTACCTCTTCTAGTGACCTACGTCTCACCTCTTGGCGCTATATAAGGCTCCGTCCTGTCACTTCCTCTCCATATTGTTTCATTCTATGGAACAATGCTCTTCTCCAGACTGAGGGACTGACCACCTCAAAACTTTAAGGGTGATGGACTGATTACATCATCTTCAAGTATCTTCTGCTTCTATCAACTTTTCTGTACTCGACTGAAGAAGCCTACTGTGTAGGCGAAACGTTTCGAAATAAAGATACCTAACTGTTGCATATGTGTCTTACCTAACAATTCCATCACTGATACTAGAAATACCAAGCTCCTTCCTCATATTAAGAACCTTTGTAGATTTGGGACACCCAAGAATAATTCTGAGAGCTTCATTTTGCATTAACTCCAAGGGTCGGAGAGAACTTTCTCTAGCTAATATCAACATGGGAGCAGCATAATCAATTAAGGACCTAACATAGGCTATGTACATCATTCTCACGATTCTCATTAGCAGGGTGCTTTACTGAGTAGGTTCCCAGACGAGATCTGAAAGAATAAAGGCTCGACCATAGTGAATTATATTTTTACATATGAATCTAATGTACAAAATTAGGTAATGTAAGAGTGAAGTAGATACGTGGAGGACATGGTATAAGACATATGCAGAATAATGAAGTAGCTGGAAATCAATCAGTGGTGAAATCGTGGCAGGGTTGAACACTCAGTGTCAGCTGTGTAAAACATTGCAAAACAAATACTACTGTGATCTCGAAGTTAAGGTAGTGATAATGCCAGGTTTCCACTGGCCTTCCATTACTATTTTTGTTATTGTTATTAATATATTCGAGAGCAAACGCCAAACATGTATGGGTCATACGACGCACTAGCCTTGTGAAAATGTTAAAATTGGATAGAGGCAATAAATTAATATTTTGAATACGATTCTTAGACATGTGAACTGTCGTCTATATGCTTAAAAGCTCTCTTATGTTTGTCGTATTTATCTTTGGTTAGAGTCCTTTTTCACAAGGACTTTGATGCTCACTGATTACACCAAGAATGGCTGATTTTCTTAAAGCCACTCGCTGCAAAATTACCTTTTTTTCATATAGCAGGGTAAAAATTATGAGTGTGAATTAAATTGCTCATATTCTTGCTCTTATTATAACTCAACCAGTCTCCTAGGCCAATCTGTCTTCTAGAATCTAGATCAGTTAGGCTCCCAGCTCCTAACCCCACGTTTCCTGTATCATAGTCTTTTAGTTTCTCCAGTCTGTCAGCCTCTAAGAATAAGGAGGTTATACTTTGACATCATCATCTCTTACAGGATAATGACGGCAATGAGTCTAACGCCGGTCACAGGAGGTCAGTGCTAAGCAGAATCTGGCAGGTCATCTTAAATGTTCTCTGGCGGTTAAGATCGTGTACCATCTTTGAGAGCCACGAACATGGCAGCAGCCTCATTTTTAGGGTGAGTCTGTAGTGGTCCCATGCACAGTAGGGTGGGTCTGTAGTGGTCCCATGTACAGCAGGGTCAGTCTGCAGTGGTTCTATGCACAGCAGAGTCTGTAGTGGTCCCAAGCACAGTTGGGCGAGTCTGTAGTGGTCCCATGTATAGCAGGGTCAGTCTGTAGTGGACCATGCACAGCAGAGTGAGTCTGTTGTGGTCCCAGGTACAGCAGGGTGAATGTATAGTGGTCCCATGCACAGCAGGATGAGCCTGTAGTGGTCCCATGCACAGGAGGGTGAGCCTGTAGGTGGTCCCATGCACAGGAGAGTGAGCCTGTAGGTGATCTCATGCACAGCAGGGTGAGGTTAAGAACATAAGAACATAAGAACATAAGAACGAAGGAACACTGCAGAAGGCCTACTGGCCCATGCGAGGCAGGTCCAAGTCTCCTACCGGCTTAAGCCAATGCACCCAACCTAGTCAGGTCAGGTCACATTGACTTAAGGGAGGAACACGGCAACCGACCTGTTAGCACAAGCTATCAGGTCCAACTCACACCCACCCACATCTACTCATGTATTTATCCAACCTATTTTTAAAGCTACACAACGTTCTGGCCTCTATAACGGTACTTGGGAGTTTGTTCCACTCATCCACAACTCTATTACCAAACCAGTACTTTCCTATATCCTTCCTGAATCTGAATTTTTCCAACTTAAAACCATTGCTGCGAGTCCTGTCTAGGCTAGATATTTTCAGCACACTATTTACATCCCCTTTATTTATTCCTGTCTTCCACTTATACACCTCAATCATATCCCCCCTAATTCTACGTCTTTCTAGAGAGTGCAGTTTCAGGGCCCTTAGTCTATCCTCATAGGGAAGGTTTCTGATACATGGGATCATCTTTGTCATCCTCCTTTGTACATTTTCCAGAGAATTTATATCCATTCTGTAATACGGTGACCAAAACTGTGCAGCATAATCTAAATGAGGCCTAACCAAGGATGTATAGAGTTGAAGAACAACCTGAGGACTCCTATTATTTATGCTTCTTGATATGAAGCCAAGGATTCTATTAGCTTTATTGCGAACACTTATGCACTGTTGTCTTGGTTTCAGATTACTGCTAACCAGAACTCCTAAATCTTTTTCGCAATCCGTAATATTAAGATCTACATTATTTAGTTTATATGTGGCATGGTTATTGTCCTGTCCAACATTTAGAACTTTGCATTTGTCTATATTAAACTGCATCTGCCACTTCTCCGACCACTGCATCAGTCTATTCAAATCTTCCTGGAGTGCTCGAATGTCCTCGTCAGAATGAATTCGACGGCCTATTTTGGTGTCATCGGCAAACTTGCCGATGTCGCTCTTTATGCCCTCATCTATGTCGTTTATGTAGATTGTGAACAGCAGGGGGCCCAACACTGACCCCTGTGGAACACCGCTCGTGACGCTTCCCCACTCTGATTTCTCCCCATTTATGCAAACTCTCTGCTGCCTATTTGTCAACCATGCCTCTATCCAGGAAAAAATTTCTCCTCCTATTCCATGTGCTTTAATTTTCCTCAATAGTCTCTGATGTGGGACCCTGTCAAAAGCCTTACTGAAGTCCATATACACAATATCATATTCATTACCATGATCTACCTCCTCAAATACCTTAGTGAAAAAAGTTAATAAATTCGTAAGGCAGGAACGCCCCTTTGTAAAACCATGCTGAGATTCGTTGATTAATTTATGCTTTTCAAGGTGGCTACGAACTGCCTCGGCAATTATTGATTCCATAAATTTTCCCACTATGGAGGTTAGGCTTATTGGTCTATAGTTCGAAGCTAAGGACCTGTCACCTGTTTTGAAAATAGGTATCACATTTGCCATTTTCCACTTATCTGGCACCATGCCAGTTTGTAGTGATATGTTGAAAAGATTAGCCAAAGGTGTGCTAAGCTCCTCTTTACATTCCTTTAGAACCCTTGCATACAGTTCATCAGGGCCTGGGGATTTGTTAGGTTTTAATTTATCTATTTGCCTAAGGACCATGTCACTTGTGACCCTAATAGTGCACAGTTTATTATCGTCCTGTTCTACATAATTTATCATTACTGGAATATCGCTGGTATCCTCCTGTGTAAAAACTGAGAGGAAGTATGTGTTAAAAATTCTACACATTTCCTTATCACTGTCAGTGAGCTGACCCGAGGAACTTTTGAGTGGGCCTATCTTGTCCCTGATCTTACTTCTGTATACCTGAAAGAATCCTTTTGGGTTAGTCTTCGATTCTCTTGCAACTTTAACCTCATAATCTCTTTTTGCTTTTCTAATTCCCTTTTTTATTTCTCTCTTTAACTGAATATATCGATTTCTTAATTGCCCCTCTCCTCTTTTGATTTGCCTATATATGCCTCTCTTTTGACCAATCAGATATTTTAATCTATTGTTCATCCATTTAGGATCATTTTTGTTTGATCTGATTTCCCTATTTGGAACATAATTTGACTGAGCAGCTAGAACTATGCCCTGGAAAGCATCATATCGGCAACCATCACCACCTACCTGACCCTTAGTCAGGTCATTCCAGTTCAGCCCACCTAAGTAATTTTTCAGTCCTATGAAATCAGCCAAGCGAAAGTCAGGGACGGAGACTTGATTGCCATTATTAGGGGAATTCCATAATATGTTAAAACTGAGTGATTTGTGATCACTCTCCCCAAGCTCATCATTAACCTCAAGATTATTAATTAGTGTTTCCCTACTGGCAAGAACCAAGTCAAGGAGGTTATTTCCCCTAGTTGGCTCTGTCACAAACTGTTTTAAAAAACAATCCTGGATCGAATCAAGAAAGTCACCCGACTCTAAATTTCCTGTCAAATTGCTCCAGTCAATCTGTCTATAGTTGAAATCTCCCATTAGCACAACATTTTCGTATGTAGATGCCTTACGAATTTCGTCCCATAGAAGTTTACTGCACTCCCTATCAAGATTTGGGGCCCTGTAAATCACACCCAAAATTAGTTTTTCTCGGCCCTCGAGAAGCTGTAACCAAACAGATTCAGTGGCTGACGCTTCTAATTTAATATCTTGTCTAACACAACAATTTAAATTGTCTCTGACATACATCGCTACTCCACCACCTTTCCTGTTGACCCTGTCAGTGTGGAATAATTTATAGCCTTGTATGTGACATTCAGAGGGCATCTCTCTATCTTTCAGATTGAGCCAGGTCTCTGTTATAGCAATAATATCTATGTTTCCTGCACTTGCAATTAATCTTAGCTCATCTATCTTATTTCTAACACTCCTGCTATTAGTATAGTAAACCTTAAGTGTAAACAACTTCACTGAGCGTCATTTCCCTTAGTTATGTCTCTCTTTAGTTTTCCCTGTAAGGTATGTCATTACCCACACACCATCTGTAACTAGTGTCAAGGGCCGAAGTCGGACCGAAGCATCGTTATATATTTCAGTCTCTTTCGTGTGTGTTATTTGCGTGTTGTTCTAGTCACTGTACTGTGCTTTTTTTTTTGTACTCTTCACCATATGTGAAGTAAATACATGTAAAAACTTAGAACGTTTATTAGATGTTTTGCCCGCTGGGGGATTTAGCAATAAGAAATTGCACACAAGTCTATTTTAAACTTTTGTTCATCTTACGTTTCGACTGATTTTCGCCTTGTGCTCTTTTTGTGCTAGCGCATCTTTCTCCCTAGTTCCCTCTATTTTACAATGTAATTACGTATTTCGCTCCGCTATTCTATTATATAAATAAGAACATATGAAAGAAGGAACACTGCAGCAGGCCTACTGACCCATTCGAGGCAGGTCTGAATTCGAATTCCCCCACTGGCTTAAGCCAATACCTTGACCTAGTCGGGTCAGGTCACATTCACTTAAAAAGCACGGCATCTGACCTAGTAACACAAGCTAGTCAGGTCCAACTCACACCCACCCACACCCACTCATATTTTTATCTAACTTATTTTTAAAACTACACAATGTTTTAGCCTCTATGACGGTACTGGGGAGTTTTTTCCACTCATCCACAACTCTATTACCAAACCATTGCTTTCCTATATCCTTCCTGAATCTGAATTTTTCCAACTTAAAATCATCGTTGCGAGTCTTTTCTAGGCTAGATATTTTTAGCACACTATTTACATCCCCTTTATCAATTCCTGTTTTCCATTTATACATTCCTGTTTTCAATCACCTGATCATCAACGTACGAGCCACAGCCCCCTCTAATTCACCGCCTTTTTAGAGAGTGCAGATTCAGGAAGAAAGGTTAAGGGAAATCTGCCTGACGACACTAGAGGACAGGAGGGTCAGGGGAGACATGATAACGACATATAAAATACTGCGCGGAATAGACAAGGTGGACAAAGACAGGATGTTCCAGGGAGGGGACACAGAAACAAGAGGTCACCATTGGAAGTTGAAGACACAGATGAGTAAGAGAGATATTAGGAAGTATTTCTTCAGTCATAGAGTTGTCAGGCCGTGGAATAGCCTAGAAAGTGATGTAGTGGAGGCGGGAACCATACATAGTTTTCAGACGAGGTTTGATAAAGCTCATGGAGCAGGGAGAGAGAGGACCCAGTAGCAACCGGTGAAGAGGCGGGGCCAGGAGCTAGGACTCGGCCCCTGCAACCACAAATAGGTGAGTACAAATAGGTGAGTACACACACACTTCAGGCCCGTATTGGAGTATGCAGCACCAGTTTGGAACCCACACCTGGTCAAACACGTCAAGAAATTAGAGAAAGTGCAAAGGCTTGCAACAAGGTTAGTTCCAAAGCTCAGGGGAATGTCCTACAAAGAAAGGTTGAGGGAAATCGGCCTGACGACACTGGAGGACAGGAGGGTCAGGGGAGACATGATGACGACATACAAAATACTGCGTGGAATAGATAAGGTAAACAGAGACAGGATGTTCCAGAGATGGGACACAGAAACAAGAGGTCACAATTGGAAATTGAAGACTCAGATGAGTCAAAGGGATGTTAGGAAGTATTTCTTCAGCCACAGAGTTGTTAGGAAGTGGAATAATCTGGCTAGTGATGTAGTGGAGGCAGGAACCATACATAGTTTTAAGACGAGGTATAATAAAGGTCATGGAGCAGGGAGACGGAGGACCCAGTAGCGGTCAATGAAGAGGCGGGGCCAGGAGCTGAGTCTCGACCCCTGTAACCACAAATCGTGGTGGAGGAGAGTCTGGAGCAAAGGCAAGAAGACTGGCGGTTTTATAGGCGTCAGTTAATAGGGACGGGCAGCAGACGAGGGCAAAGTCACTGGTAGGCGGGATTCCCCAGTGGAAGTAGGTCCTTCCCAAAGAGATGGGTTAGTTGCAGCAGCCGTGAAGAAGGTCTTGTAGATGTCCTCTGAACCAAGATTCCATGATGTTGCAGTGTCTGACAAGTTGTGCAAGAAAGGTATAAAATACCGACAATATGAAAGTTAAGACACATGTGCAACATCTGGATATCTTTATTGTAGTAGACGTTTCGCCATCCAGTGGCTTTATCAATACAGATTCTAGGACATAATAGGAAGACAGTAGAACTATATACAAAAGATGAGGTAATCAGTCCCTCGGCCTTGGAGTTAGTGTTCACAGCATCGTGGTGGAGGAGAGTCTGGAGCAAAGGCAAGAAGACTGGCGCTTTTTATAGGCGTCAGTGAATGGGACGGGCAGCAGTTGTGCAAGAAAGGTATAAAATACCGACAATATGAAAGTTAAGACACATGTGCAACATCTGGATATCTTTATTGTAGACGTTTCGCCATCCAGTGGCTTTATCAATACAGATTCTAGGACATAATAGGAAGACAGTAGAACTATATACAAAAGATGAGGTAATCAGTCCCTCGGCCTTGGAGTTAGTGTTCACAGCATCGTGGTGGAGGAGAATCTGGAGCAAAGGCAAGAAGACTGGCGTTTATATAGGCGTCAGTGGAAGGGACGGGCAGCAGACGAGGGCAGTCACTGGTAGGCGGGATTCCCCAGTGGAAGTAGGTCCTTCCCAAAGAGATGGGTTAGTTGCAGCAGTGTTGTGCAAGAAAGGTATAAAATACCGACAATATGAAAGTTAAGACACATGTGCAACATCTGGATATCTTTATTGTAGACGTTTCGCCATCCAGTGGCTTTATCAATACAGATTCTAGGACATAATAGGAAGACAGTAGAACTATATACAAAAGATGAGGTAATCAGTCCCTCGGCCTTGGAGTTAGTGTTCACAGCATCGTGGTGTTCACTAGACTCTCCTCCACGATGCTGTGAACACTAACTCCAAGGCCGAGGGACTGATTACCTCATCTTTTGTATATAGTTCTACTGTCTTCCTATTATGTCCTAGAATCTGTATTGATAAAGCCACTGGATGGCGAAACGTCTACAATAAAGATATCCAGATGTTGCACATGTGTCTTAACTTTCATATATTTTATACCTTTCTTGCCTTTGCTCCAGACTCTCCTCCACCACGATGCTGTGAACACTAACTCCAAGGCCGAGGGACTGATTACCTCATCTTTTGTATATAGTTCTACTGTCTTCCTATTATGTCCTAGAATCTGTATTGATAAAGCCACTGGATGGCGAAACGTCTACTACAATAAAGATATCCAGATGTTGCACATGTGTCTTAACTTTCATATTGTCGGTATTTTATACCTTTCCTGCACATATCTCTCGCTCCAGTATGTTGTTATAGCAATGTGCAGATTTGGGACCCGGCCCTCGAGCACTTTCCACATCATATACTTTATCAAGTGGCTTTGCTTTCATTTGCCTTATTCACTGGTTTTTATTGTCACATACTTCTACGGGTTTAGAGCTTTATGGTATATAACGATAATAATATTTCTTTCACCTCGTCTGCCGTCTTCCGCCAAGGCACCTGTTGTCTTGTCAGAAATGTGTTTACATCACAATCAGATTACCCTTTTATTGCAACATCGCCACCCCTCCTTCAGGGTGCAGGCACTACCCTTCCGTCCTCCAGGACTCAAGTGTGACTAACCAGTTTTCCTTAAATCCTTCATAAAAGTTACACTGCTCACACTTCAACTGCACGTCCACTTAGAGCAACCTGTCTCCACGTACTGCTATTTAACACGCTCACACAAACTTGCTGGAACCTCTTACCCCTAAAACTAAAGCTTTAGCCTCGTTTAACCCCCTTCCTCCAACCGCTGCCGGGATGACCCTTACCCCTCCTACATACAGCCCCAAATTTATGCACTCTATTCTTCATCCTATTCCTGTCCATTCTCTCTACATGACCAAAGCCCTTTTCAGCCCCCTGAATTATATCATAGGTTGCCCCTCATAGCCTTTTACTTTTTATTCTCCAAATTCTCTACATAATATTCACACATTGTAATAAAGTTGGTAGAATTACCGACAATATGTAAAGTAAAAGGACACAAGTGCAACTAATGTGACATTTTATTGTGGCAACGTTTCGCTCTCCAGGAGCTTTATCAAGCCATTGATAAAGCTCCTGGAGAGCGAAACGTGGCCACAATAAAATGTCACATTAGTTGCACTTGTGCCCTTTTACTTTACATAATATTCACACCACACGTTCTCAAACATCTCCAGCGCCTCTAGCCTCCTCGCTGCAGCTCCCAGAACTCATGCCTCACACCCACGTAAAACTGTTGGTACCTTCATACAGCAACTTTCTTTCCACAGATACCGCAACGTACCGCCTTCTTTCCCCCTCTCTTCTATGTTTTACCACGTCCTTCCTATCCACTCCCAAATATCTAAATACATCCACTTCCGCCATACTTTCTTCCTCCAGTCTGATATTCGATTTATTTCTTAGATTTTTTGTTTCTCTTTTCTGTATTCACTTTTGATTTCTTTCTTTTACATATCCCTCACAAACTCGTCTGCCAACCTTAGCAACTTGTTTCCAGAATCCCCCAAAAGAGCTGTCATTAGCAAAGAGCAACTGTGATAACTCCCGCTTTGTATTTCAATCCAACATCTTTTAATCCCACACCTCTCCCGACACCTTAACCTTCACTTCTTTTACAGCCCCATGTATTAATGTGCTAAACAGCATCACGCATTCCTGTCCCCCTTCCTTTCTACATACCATAACCTGCGTCTCACTCTCTACATAAAATTCTTAACTACTTTTAGTAACTTTCCTACAATTCAATACATTTGCGACATATGCCCCATGGTTCCGCTTTCCATTACTATCATATGCCTTTTCTAAATCCATAAATGCAACACACAGCTCTTTACCCTTATCCAAGTACTGCACACTTACATGCTTCAGTGTTAACATTTGGTCTGTGCCCTTCCTAAATGATGGACAGAGTTTAACTTTAGTTCTTATTTTGACAGACACCAGCCCCACATTCGTCACAATCTACTGGAGAGTCTCAACAAAATAGTTAACGCCATGAGCACCTTCGGCGTTCTTCAGGCTACACACGAGGCTCAGGACGCTGCTCAGAGGTTTGCTAATATGGAACTTCTGAAGGAGTACCTGCAGGAAGACGCCCAAATAGATCCTTGTCTGGTGGAGCAGATAAGAGTACTATGGGAGGATCCTGGCGTGCAGGAGGTGTATTTAAGGGGTAACGAGTATCACCTGATGACCAACGCACAGTACTTCATTACCAGTGCAGAGAGAATCCTCGATGAGAACTATGTACCTAATATTGAGGACATCCTGCGCATGCGCTTCCCGACGAAGGGCTCATTTACCTCAACATACGACCTCGGGGATCTCCGTATAACTATGCACGACATGGGGGGTCAGAGGCCAGAACGCACTATGTGGGTTAATCAACAACATCCGACAACTATACTCCTCCTGGCCTCGCTTTCAGAGTACGATCAACGCGTCGAGGAGGCCACAGAGGCAAGTATCAGTCGAAATGATCCCCTAGAGTCCAAGGGGATAAATTGTCGGTATTACATATTAGGTTTTCACCACAAGTCTCTTAGCCCCCTCTTCCATCCTGCCCACCACCCCTAAGCCCATCCCATATAAAACTGGAGTCGCCCATGTCAGAAACTAGAGTTGTGTAGGTGATGATCCTACCTCACATTGACACTTCCTCACGTTCTCTCGCATGAAGCGCCTCCATGGACGCCGTCAAAATAGTTCTAATTGTAGCACCAGAAAATTAGATAGTGGTAAGTTCGATCTTCCTCTTGTCTCTCTGTCACTCTCACGCTGCCCTTCCCCTCTATTATATCAGCTTTCCTCTCATATCTCCCTTCTTCCCTTCTCTCCCACATCGCCAGTACTAATTCCCTCTCATCTCTTCCTTCTTACCCTCCCTCCCGCATCTCAAATCATTCTGCTCTCACTTCTTCCTTTTCCACAGGACAAGAATCGTGTGCAGGAGAGTCTAGACATTTTCGAGGAGCTGCTACAGTATCCCCCCTTCGAGGCCACCCCAGTTATACTCCTACTCAATAAAACTGATATCTTTCATTGGAAAATCCAGCACCACTCGATCAAGGATTTCCTTCCAAATTATAAGGGTAAGTATACCCAGGCTGTTTCTTCGAGTCCCATGTCTGGTATGATCACTCTCCTTATCATGATCCACTACCCCTTCTCTTGTTCATCATTTACCAGTTCTTGATTTGCGAGATTTCCTATTCCTCTTCCATACAGTGTGTCTCTGCATCTACCGTTTACTTTCCAAGGTAGATGAGTGGAACAACCTGCCAAGCAGTCAGTGAAGCAAATACTTTGGGAAGCTGTAAGAATTGCACGGATGTACGAGTGAGAATGTTTGGGTGAAGGTAGATCTGCCTAGTATGAGCTAGTAAGCCAACTGCAGTGATCCCTTTTTTCTTGTTTTTATGAGTGAGGATGACTGGGTGTGAAATGTATCATGTATGAACCAGTACGCCTGCAACAGTAAACGATTTTCTTATGGTCTTATAAGTAGGAATAAATGAATGTGAGTAGGGCCTAGTGTGAGCTAGGAGGCCTACAACAGTGCTTCATATTTTCTGTTTGGGAATGGTTGCGTGAATTGGGCCTAGTATTATCTAGTAGACCTACTGAAATACTATATATTTCGGCCTCACAGAGAGGCCTTCTTCAGTAGTGAAGCCAAAATATAGAGAACACATTTTAATTATGATTTTTTCTTCATACGAGTTCGTTTGTGCTACTGAACAGTGCTCATTACACCACTGTGTTATGTTCTTCAACTATGCCTGCAGGTTCAGAGAATGATGAGTGCCAAGGTCGGGAGTTCATCGCAGGGCTCTACAGGGATGTGGCTGTTCGTCATGGCCGCCACTTTGTCGTCCGCTTCTCCGAGGCCACAAACACAGATAACTTCAGGGCCATCTTTTCCTTCATCAGGACAAACGTGACCAGGAATATCATGAGCAGAGGAGGTCTGTTTTGATATCAAGGACGTCTAAACGGCTGGAAGTACTCCTAGACGTTTAAAGAACGTTAGTAGTGGTGAAAAGAACGGCCACCCCAGTTCCATCAGCATATAAAGCTATAGTGGCCATACTCCCGCAGGCTAAAGTCGGGGTAAAGACAAAAAAGGAAAGGGGGAATTTCCTCAGTCATTAATACAAAAAAAATACTGCCACTACTTCCTGTTCACTGGGAAATGTTCGTAGATGGGCCTTAGCAGGAAGGCCTAAGCATCTGACATAACTACCCTAGTTTTCAGAGTAGTTTCACCTGTACTATTAGTGGTAGGCATCTTACCATACTGTCGACTCTAGTAAAACTTGATTACCCACCGGGGATAAAAATCCGAACGAAATCTTATCTTATCTTCCACGAGCCTCGTATATCTGACTCAAAAGAGTTTAATGACAAAAACTTATAAACTTGATATGAGAACTAGGGTTATAAAATTATAAAACTATATTTATAAATTAATATTGTACTGCAAGTTTAACATTTACTCAAAGACTAGTTGAGATTATCATTATTTTTTTTCTACATTCTTCCTACTAGATATCACATCCCCTTGCGCAAGTACAGGCCATCCATATGATTTCCAGAAGTTTTAACATGCAATTTAATTATGTAATACTATCATCACTTCCCTGTTGGTCGAGGACTATTTTTTTTTTTTGCCAGTATGTTTCTGTTCTTCACTTACCACAGGAATCTAACTAGGGTTCGTTTACCACAGGAATCTAACTAGGATTCGTTTACCACAGGAATTTACCTTTGGTTCGTTTTCCACAGGAATTTAACTAGGGTTCGTCAGTGGCGGATCTACATTTTTGGGGCCCTGAAGCTTGAACTGTTATAGGGGCCCTTTCGCAACCCCTTCTCATACAGTAGACCCAAAAATTTTAATTACATTACCTAATAGAATAATCCATTCTCTTGAATGCACAGTAACTCATCTAATGACCATGTGACCTGTTTCTGCGCTACAAATAGTATATTGATAATTTTTTATATATTATGTATTGTTGTGCTACAAACTTGTACAACTATAATGCCTCTTAATTGAAAGGTTCAAATTTCATTGCTTAAAATATTCATTTGTACTTCATGTTGTATTTTATTTACTGTAATTTTTACCACTGAATATATCATTGCTTAGCTAATCTTAAGTTAATTTTAAGCCTGCCCATAAGGCTCTGCATACAAGGGACTCTTGGCATGTACACCCAACTATAATTCCTTGTGCAACTATGTATCATGTCCAAATAAGGTATTGTATTGTATTGTATATGAGCTAAAGTCGCTTCTGGGGCCCCTCTAGGATTAGGGGTCCTGAAGCTTAAGGTTCATTAGTTTCATAGTAGATCCGCCCCTGGGGTTCATTTACCAAAGAAATCTAACAAGGGTTCGTTTTCCATAGGAGTCTAACAAGGGTTCGTTTTCCACAAGAATCTAACAAGGATTCGTTGTCCATAGGAATCTAACAAGGATTCGTTTACCACAGAAATTTAAAGGGTTCATTTACCACATGAATTTAACAAGGGTTCGTTTACCACAGGAATCTAACAAGGATTCGTTTTTCCACAGAAATCTAACAAAGGTTCGTTTACCATAGAAATTAATTTGAGGTTCATGTAGCACAGGAATCTCACTAGGATTTGGCCTCACTCTTCTTTCACTCACTAACATAAAGCTCGGTCAAAGTTGGCTTTTTCTTCGGCCACTTGGTCGCCGCTATTTTCTTACAAAAAATATAACGCAAGCCACAAAAATCTCTTCCTAGAACACACAAAAATGACAACACTGACTTAGAAGTAAGTGACAATTTATCACCATTGTGAGGCAATATACATGATCATCTAACATGTCATGCTCAATCAGGTTAAGTCATCCAAAAAATTAGAACGTAACTGGAAATGTACAAAAGGGTACAAAAAACATAGGCAAAGGGAATTAAAAAAAAGATGCTTACATGGATAGGCTAGGATAAGGCTATAAAAATATTAACATGGATAGGCTAGGATAAGGCTAGACAAAATCTCTACTTAAAATACAGAAAATTCTTATTAACTTATTGTTTACCTAATACTAATATATTCACTTGGCAATAATGCTTCTACGCAGTGATAATGGAAACTAATCTCAAACAAATTGGGAAGTATGGCTGACGCTGCAGGTAGACCCTGGGAGTTATTTCTCAGTCCTGTTTTCACTGCTCTCTTAGTAAGAAAACCCATTTTACACTAGATATTTAAGTTTGCTAGATAGCTACACACTTTACTGACTTCAAAAACTTGTCAAAACAGCAGCTTCAATTTTTGTTTCTACTAAACTCATATATAGTTCAACATACAGTAGTGAAGAGATCTCGACGGGGCCCACTGCTACTGCCGCCCTCCATTCTTTAATATCTCACACTTCCTTCACCCCTGTACCATCCCAATTACAAAACAACAATGGTGGCCTATATTTGTTTCTGGCATGGTACAACAGCCTGAAGCCGACCTGCACTCAGCCCATGCCACAACGACCGACTCAAGATCACACCGCGCTGTATAGCCCTTGTGGCTTAGCGCTTCTTTTTGATTATAATAATAATAATCAAGATCACACCAGCTGGGACGGCAAGTGTCCGAAGATTCAAGATCACACCAGCTGGGACGGCAAGTGTCCGAAGATTCAAGATCACACCAGCTGGGACGGCAAGTGTCCGAAGATTTAAGATTACACCAACTGGAACGACAAGCGTCTGAAGACTCAAGATGACACCAGCTGGGACGGCAAGTGTCCGAAGATTCAAGATCACATCATCTGGAACGGCAAGTATCCGAAGATTCAAGATCACACCAGCTGGAACGGCAAGTGTCTGAAGATTCAAGATGACACCAGCTGGGACGGCAGGTGTCCGAAGGTTCAAGATCACACCAGCTGGGACGGCAAGTGTCCGAAGATTCAAGATCACACCAGCTGGAACGGCAAGTGTCCGAAGATTCAAGATCACACCAGCTGGAACGGCAAGTGTCCGAAGATTCAAGATGACACCAGCTGGAACGGCAAGTGTCTGAAGATTCAAGATGACACCAGCTGGGACGGCAGGTGTCCGAAGGTTCAAGATCACACCAGCTGGGACGGCAAGTGTCCGAAGATTTAAGATCACACCAGCTGGAACGGCAAGTGTCCGAAGACTCAAGATGACACCAGCTGGGATGGCAAGTGTCCGAAGACTCAAGATGACACCAGCTGGGACGGCAAGTGTCCGAAGATTCAAGATCACACCAGCGGGAACGGCAAGTGTCAGAAGATTCAAGATGACACCAGCTGGGACGGCAAGTGTCTGAAGATTCAAGATCACACCAGCTGGAACGGCAAGTGTCTGAAGACTCAAGATGACACCAGCTGGGACGGCAAGTGTCCGAAGATTCAAGATCACACCAGCTGGAACGGCAAGTGTCTGAAGACTCAAGATGACACCTCTTCAAGGGGGGCTCCTTGGCGTGGTGAAGAGGCTCTTGGTCTGAGGAATTAGCCCTGTCGGTCTTCTTCCTCAGACCGAACCTAATTACCCCCCATTCTCCCCTCCCCTATCCCATCCTCCCCATCCTCCCCTTTTTCCATTCCTCCTCCTCCTCCTCACCCCTCCCTTTTGCCCTTCCTCTTTTTGGCCTTTGGGATTTCTCCCACAGGCGCGCTAGTTCCTAGGTAGGGGAAAGGACACCGGGGTCCATCCCATTCCGTTGAGGTTCTTGGCGGTGGCGTAGTTTGCCGTGGAATCTGGATTGCCTGGGGATGTCCCGATCCCTCTCCGGTATCCCGGAGTAGCTTTGGGTGTCTTTTGGGCGACGGGTGTATCTCTGGAAGCCACCTTTCGGATTCCGGGGGTGGTGGCCGAAGGAGGTATGCTTTGTGGCGGATATCCGGCCGCCCTCTCTTTTGTCCACCGAGGTAGCTCGGCAGATGTGAGGTTGCTATCCCGGATTGCTGGTTTACTGGCATGAAGGGTAGGGTATGGCACGGGTTCCATGCTGCATCTGCGCTACTAGCGGTGTTGAGGTCCTCTTGGGCGCGGAGGGAGATTTCCGGCCCTTTCATTCCTCCTGGGAACTATTCCTCCCCGCTCCCCCCTTTTTTTATTCTTTTTTTTATTTTTATTTTCTTTTCTTCTTTCTTTTTTTTTCTTAAAAACAAAAAGCAAAGGAGTAACCTAACCATGGCAGCCCTAGTCCATGAAACCACTACCCCCGGGCCCCTTCTTGATACCGCACCCCATTCTGACCCTGCCTTGTGTTTAGACCACTCTTCGGACACTCCTGATGCCCCTGTACCTCTTGCTGGTGCTGTTTCCTCACCCGCTTCAGGTACCGGGGCTTCGACTGACTCCTTCGATTTGTCTGAACTCCGCTCTCCTTTGACTATGCTTCCGGCTTCTCCCTCTACGGTACGGCAATTTTCGAATCGCCCGCCCATTTCATGCCGGACCAACTCCGGTCCTACTCCTAAACGCCAACGTCAATCTCCTGATGATGCTCCTTCGTTACCTTCCCATTCTACTCGGAAAAGACCGACACGTCAAGCACTCCCTCTCCACGCTCAGTTTCGGACCACACAATGGACTAAATTCTTTACTTTAAGACCAACTTCTTCTTCTGCCTACCTTTCTGACCATAGTATTGGCAAAGCGCTCCTGCGTCATGTTGGCAGAGATATTTCATTTCACGCTCTCAAGAGCGGTACGCGCATCGTCACTGTCCAGAATGCTACCCAAGCTCATGATCTTTCTCTCCTTTCGAATATCGATACTACTCCTATCACTATTGAAAAACATCTTTCTCTCAATTCTTGTAGTGGTACTGTCATTCTGCCCCATACCATAGTCCAACAGAATTTCCAGTCATGTGGCAATGACATTTTTGAACAGCTGGAACTCCAGGATCTCCCAATCCTCAAAGTAGACACTTATGTCCTTCCTGCCCGGGGGCGGAGACGTTACCCTTGCAATGTGGCTCGTTTAACTTTTGACAGCCGAGAACTCCCGTCCTCTGTATATGTCGCGGGACATCGGTTACAAGTTCGAAAGGTGATACCTACACCGCAACAATGTAGAAATTGCTGGCGTTTTGGTCACCCAGCGAAATATTGCAGATCTATGGCCGAATGCCCAGTCTGTGGTGCCGACGACCATTCTAATACATCTTGCAGTCAACCTCCATCTTGCCTTAATTGTAATGAAGCTCACCCTTCGTACTCCCGCCGTTGCCAGGTCTACTTAAATGAACGTGAAATCCGTTGCCTCAAAGAGGCAGAAGGTCTCCCTTATGCTATGGCAGTTACTCATCTCCGCCTCCAAGGGAGACTACCCCGTGTTTCTTATTCTCGTGTTTCCAAACATCCCCCCACTTCTGGGGTCCCATCTTCTGCAGCCTCCTCTGTTGTTACCCCTCCCATAGCCACTACGGCATCTAATCCTTTTGCTGTCCTTGGCTCTGACGTCCCGACTACAACTCAGTCTGTTCTCACATCTTCGCGTCCTTCCTCACAAGCCCCAGTATCGACAAGACCTCGTACGACACCTAATACCAATCGCCCCTCTACTCAGAAGTCCAAAAAATCCACATTGCTCAAATCTTCTTTGCCCCTTCCTTCCCTTCTTCCACCTCCACACTTTACCTTTCCAGTCTCTGTACCTAGTTCTTCCCCTCTCTCTGGCTCTATTACAAGTGTGGAGATTCACCCTCCTCCTCGTACTATGCCTTCCACCCCCGTCCCCTCCCAAGTTTCTCCCTCTTCTGCCACCTCCCAGGTTTCTGCCTCTTCTGTCCCCCCCCACACTTCATCTCCAGTCCCTTACACTCTTCCCTCCCCCTCTACTTTGGTACAGTCCATTACTGTCCCAATCTTTACTCACCCTCCTCCTTCTATCTCCAATATGGTCTCCCATACATCTTTGAATTCAGAAACACTTGAAGCCATTTCAGAATATATTGCAGAGACTAAACCTTCAATGGACACTGATTCACTTCCTGTTCCTTCTCTTCCCTCTCCTCCATCTTCACAACCCCATTCTTCGCAACGCTCCGTTCCTTCGCTACTTGAACATCTTCCAATGCCACCACACGTTGACTTTTCTAACCCCTCTAGTCCGTAGGTGCCTTTACCTACAGATTCCTGATATTTTCTTCATCGCCAATCATGGCCTATTTACAGTGGAATATCCGCGGCCTCAGGGGTAATCGGGGTGAGCTTCAGATGTTGCTTTCCAGGTTTTCCCCTGTTGGTGCTTGCTTACAAGAACCAAAATTACACTCGGCTGTTTTCCAACCTATCTCAGGCTATAATTTATTGTATTCTTCGGATCCTTTCTCAGATGGGACCTTTAATGAAAGTGCCCTTCTTCTACGCAATGATATTCCGTACTGTCAACTATTTGTCCATACCTCGCTGCATTACACTGCAGCCCGTATCCACTTGAATAAGTGGTTTACAATATGTTCTTTATATCTCTCTCCTTCTCGAGCATTTTCTATCCCAGACTTTGCCTTTCTTGTTTCATCCTTACCACCACCACTTCTGTTACTTGGTGATTTTAATGCCCACCATTTCCTCTGGGGGGGGTCTCATTGTGACTCACGTGGCATTCAGTTGGAGGCTTTTCTCGCCTCTCACCCCCTCCATGTTTTAAATACGGGTACTCCCACCCATTTTGATCCTCGTACTCATACTCTCTCTTGCATCGATCTATCAGTCTGCTCTTCCTCCACTGCACTAGACTTCACCTGGTCTGTTCTACCAGACTTACATGACAGCGATCATTTTCCGATCATTCTTACTTCTCCTTCCTATTCACCACCTTTCCGTAGCCCTCGCTGGCAATTTGATCGGGCAAATTGGGATCTTTACTCACACCTCACTGCTTTTAGTGAGGTTCCTTCTTCATCCTCCATTGATGAGCTCCTACACATCTTCTCGACGTCAGTTTATACCGCAGCTTCTCATTCTATACCCCAAACCTCAGGCAGGCATTCTCAGAAGTGCGTGCCTTGGTGGTCTCCTGCTTGTGCTCGTGCAGTACGTTTGAAACGTGCTGCATGGGGCAGGTACCGGTACAATAGAACCGCTGAGAGACTTCTTGATTTTAAGCAGAAGCGTGCGATCGCTCGCCGTGTCATCCGTGAAGCTAAACGCACTTGTTGGCGAGACTATGTTTCCACCATCACCTCTGCTTCTTCTATGAGTGCAGTCTGGAAAAAAGTGAGGAAATTGAGTGGTAAATACTCTCCTGACCCGGCTCCTGTTCTACGGGTCGCTGGTGTTGATGTAGCAAACCCTCTCGACGTTGCCATTGAACTTGGCACACATCTGGTCCGTATTTCCCGAGGGCTCCATCTATGCCCCTCGTTTCTTTCCTCAAAGTCTGCCAGAGAGTTAGTACCCTTGGACTTTTCTTCTCTCAGAGAAGAACAGTATAATGTGCCTTTTACACTTCAAGAACTGGAGGCAACGCTCTCAGCTTGCCGATCATCGGCAGCTGGGCCTGACGACATTCATATTCGTATGTTACAACATTTACATCGGTCAGCCCTTGTAGTCCTCTTACACCTCTTCAATCTTATTTGGGCACAAGGAGTTCTTCCCCAGCTGTGGAAATCTGCCATTGTTCTCCCTTTCCGCAAACCGGGTACTACAGGACATGATGCCTCCCACTATCGCCCCATCGCTCTTACTAGTGCAGTTTGCAAAGTGATGGAACGTCTCGTAAATCGACGTTTAATGTGGTATTTAGAGACACACAACAGTCTCTCCGCTAGTCAATATGGCTTTCGTAAGGGTCGTTCTACCATAGACCCCTTACTACGCTTGGATACGTATGTTCGTAATGCCTTTGCGAATAATCACTCAGTTATTGCCATATTTTTTGACCTTGAGAAGGCATATGACACAACTTGGAGGTATAATGTTTTGGCCCAGGCCCATTCCTTAGGCCTCCGAGGCAATCTACCATCCTTCCTTAAGAACTTTTTAACTGACAGACATTTCCGTGTTCGAGTCAATAATGTTCTTTCCCCGGACTTCGTCCAAGCTGAAGGTGTCCCTCAGGGATGTGTTCTAAGCACAACACTTTTTCTCCTTGCTATAAATGATTTGGCCTCTGTTCTTCCACCCAATATTTGGTCATCACTCTATGTTGATGACTTCGCTATTGCTTGTGCAGGCGCTGACTGTCATCTTATTGCAGTTTCTCTCCAGCATGCGGTCGACCGTGTTTCCACTTGGGCCACCACGCATGGGTTTAAATTTTCAAGTACCAAAACTCACCAAATTACTTTCACTAGACGCTCTGTTATCTCCGATCATCCTTTGTATCTCTATGGCTCCCGTATCCCCGAACGTGATACAGTCAGGTTTCTAGGCCTTCTCTTTGACCGTCGGTTATCCTGGAAACCTCACATTACCTCTCTGAAGGCAACTTGTCACAGCCGGCTAAACCTTCTTAAAACCCTTGCTCATCTTTCCTGGGGAGCTGATCGTCGAACTCTGCTTCGCCTACATTCAGCCCTCGTTTTATCGAAACTCGATTATGGTGACCAGATTTATTCCGCGGCCTCTCCTGCTACTCTCTCTAGCCTTAACTCTATCCATCACCAAGGATTACGTTTGTGCCTTGGTGCTTTTCGCTCTTCCCCTGTTGAGAGCCTCTATACAGAAGCGAATGTTCCATCCTTGTCTGATCGCCGTGATGCCCATTGCCTTCGCTACTATGTACGCTCTCACGATCTACACAATCCTTCCATTTATAGAATGGTCACCGATATTAGTAGACATTCTTTATTCGTTCGCCGCCCCTGTTTGCTCCGTCCCTTTTCTCTTCGCCTACATTCACTCTTGTCTTCCCTTCAGTTACCACCTTTATATGTTCATGTAGCATCTCACTTTTCCCTACCCCCCTGGGAAGTTCCAGCTGTTCGGGTCTGTTCTTTCTCACTCCCTTGCTCGAAAGCTCAACTGCCTACGGTGGCTTCCCGCTCTCTTTTTCTTGATCACTTCCACTCCCATTCTCATGCCACCGCTGTGTACACAGATGGCTCTAAGTCTTCAGACGGCGTCGGATTCGCAGCAGTGTTTCCGGACAGCGTCGTGCGGGGGCATTTACTATCTTCAGCTAGCATTTTTACTGCTGAACTGTATGCCATTCTTGCAGCACTTATTCGTATCGCATCTATGCCTGTGTCATCATTTGTAGTAGTCTCAGACTCCCTTAGTGCTCTACAGGCTATACGAAAATTTGATACATCTCATCCCCTAGTTCTCCGTATCCAACTTTGGCTACGCCGTATCTCTACCAAACATAAAGATATTGTTTTTTGTTGGGTCCCTGGTCATGTCGACGTACAGGGCAATGAACAGGCAGACACTGCTGCGCGGTCAGCAGTACATGACCTACCAATTTCCTATCGAGGTGTTCCATTTCTGGACTATTTTGCTGCAATAGCTACCCACCTTCGCACCCGTTGGCAACAACGTTGGTCAACTCTGCTCGGTAACAAACTTCATTCTATTAAACCGAGCATAGGTTACTGGCCGTCTTCTTGTCATCAGTGCCGAGGTTGGGAGACCACTCTCTCCCGCCTTCGCATTGGCCACACTCGTCTTACTCATGGGTATCTCATGGAGAGGCACCCTGTTCCTCTCTGTGAGCAGTGTCAAGTTCCAGTATCGATTAGCCACATTCTGTTAGACTGCCCTCTCTATCAACGAGCACGCAGAATTTACCTCCAACGTCGTCTTCGTTCTACTACTCTCTCTTTACCTTCCCTTCTTGCTGATGGACCCTCCTTTAATCCTGACTCTCTCATTGACTTCTTGACAACGACTGATTTACTCCACAAACTCTGATGATACTTTTCGCACTCCCCTCAGCCCTTTCTAGTTCAGTCTCTTGCTGCCCTTTACCCTTTCACCATCCACTGCCCCGCTGTTATCCGTAACCTATTACTCATCCATCTCCCTTTTGCCACCTGATGCCCTCGCTTCCTTCCTGCCCTGCAGCGCTGTATAGTCCTTGTGGCTTAGCGCTTCTTTTTGATTATAATAATAATAATACGATGGACCAGTAGGACTGATAGCAAGTCAGATAATTATAACAAGCCAATGCTCTATCAGCGGTGTCATCCCACATTAATAAGATGCCTTTACAACCAGCTGCATATTCTACGCTGCAGAAACAAAGTCGCAATTGCGATCCAACTGCTATTTTTACAGCATCTGGCAGTGGTGCGACACAAGGCAGAGTTTAGCTTTATGCGCATGACGGAGCATTGACCAGTCATTGGACTTGTTATCACTTAGCATCTCAAAAAACCCCTCTGTATGTGTGTGTGTGTGTGTGTGTACTCACCTAGTTGTACTTACCTAGTTGAGGTTGCAGGGGTCGAGTCCAAGCTCCTGGCCCCCGCCTATTCACTGGTCGCTACTAGGTCACTCTCCCTGAACCGTGAGCTTTATCATACCTCTGCTTAAAGCTATGTATGGATCCTGTCTCCACTACATCGCTTCCCAAACTATTCCACTTCCTGACTACTCTGTGGCTGAAGAAATACTTCCTAACATCCTTGTGATTCATCTGTGTCTTCAACTTCCAACTGTGTCCCCTTGTTGCTGTGTCCCATCTCTGGAACATCCTGTCTTTGTCCACCTTGTCAATTCCTCTCAGTATTTTGTATGTCGTTATCATGTCCCCCCTATCTCTCCTGTCCTCCAGCGTCGTCAGGTTGATTTCCCTGAACCTCTCCTCGTAGGACATACCTCTTTACTCTGGGACTAGTTTTGTTGCAAACCTTTGCACTTTCTCTAGTTTCTTTACATGCTTGGCTAGGTGTGGGTTCCAAACTGGTGCCGCATACTCCAATATGGGCCTAACGTGCATGGTGTACAGGGTCCTGAACGATTCCTTATTAAGATGTGTGTGTGTGTGTGTGTGTGTGTGTACTCGCCTAATTGTACTCTCCTTGTTGTGGCTGCGGGGGTCGATTCACAGCTGCTGCCTCCTCCCCCCCTTCACCGCTCGTTAATAGGTCTTCTCTCTCCCTGCTCCAAGAGCCTTATTGTACTTGTTCTTAAAGCTATGTATGTGTCCTGCCTCCACTACGTCACTCTCGAGATTGTTCTTATGTATGTATATATAACTATGTATATATGTACGTATATTTGTACGTATACCTGCCGTATGCATGCCTGTAGGTATGTAAGTATGCCTGTCCTCATAATTTATAGGTATAAAAAGTGTAATACATCACTTAAATATTAAAAACAAGGTTGGAGGCTGGTACTATACAAGATGTCCTCCTACACAACCACAAGCCTCACTTATCTCCGGAAACCAGAATAAATTGTGTCGTCACCACTCACGACCATCATCATATTAGTGGTTGCCTGAATTTTTCGTTTGTTGGTCATAATTTTCGACTTAATTTCGCTCATAACTCAAGAACCCCTCATCCGATGGGATTCAAATTTCTGACACCTGTGTGAGGTAACGAGGAGCAGATGCTGGGTACAACTGGTCTTTTTAGGGTTTTTTGATGCCTTCAAAAATCTTCAATGGCGGAGCTTAAAGCGTTTGCAAAATATGCCTCGTAATTCGACGATCCTGGAGGGTGAAATTCAAGATGATTTGACTAATTTACGTGTAAAATTGTATGTGTAAAATTGCATCTTATGGTCAGAATAATAAACATTCAGTTTGTGTTTGTGGGCAAATATGTGAATGCAATAACTTTTTTTTTGTAGAACTTCGAATCGTTGGAATTTTTATCAAATTGGACTGGCTTAAAAACACAGCTTTTTTTTTTTTCATCTTAGAGCCATGTAGAGAATTTTAAAAGTAACACAACTGCAAAAAAAAAATGTAAATTGAAAACTTTCGTTTTAGTTTTTTATATGTAAAATCCCTGAGTTGAGTGAAGTGTTAAATACTGGACGGCTTGATGGCAGAACCGTCCATCTGTTTGTTAGCTACAGTTGTCTAATTCCACTTAAAGTTTTCGTTGATAATTTCAGACGTATTCTTGAAAATATTGCGAAAGCTTTCGACAAGTGTGACCATGGTGTAATAGCACACAAAATGTGGGATAAAGGAATAACGGAAAAAGTTGGTAGATGGATCTACAACTTCTTCACAAATAGAACACAAAGAGTAACAGTAAACAGAGTAAAGTCCCAGGCGGCCATGGTAAAAAGCTTTGTTCCACAAGGCACAGTACTCGCTCCCATTCTATTCCTCATCCTCATTTCTGACATAGACAGAGATGTAAGCCATAGCTCTGTGTCTTCCTTTGTGGATGACACCCGGATCACCATGGCAGTGACCTCCATCGAAGACACTGTGAGACTCCAAGTGGATATCAACCAAATCTTTGAATGAGTCAGTCAAAACAATATGAAGTTCAACTTGAAGAAATTAAAAATGTGTCAGGGTATACCACAAATTCTAACCATACAATAGAGCGGAAAAGTAATGTGAAGGACCTGGGAGTGATAATGTCAGAGGATCTCACCTTCAAAGACCACAACAATGTATCTACCTCATCCGCTAGGAAAATGATAGGATGGATAATGAGAACCTTCAAAACTAGGGACGCCAAGCCCATGATGATTCTCTTCAAATCGCTTGTGCTCTCTAGGCTGGAATACTGCTGTACACTAACGGCCCCCTTCAAGGCTGGCGACATTGCAGACCTGGAGAGTGTACAAAGAACTTTCACGGCACACATAAGTACGATAAGGCACCTAAATTACTGGGAACGGTTGAAGGTCCTTGATCTGTATTCCCTCGAACGCAGGCGAGAGAGATACATGATAATATACACTTGGAAGGTCCTGGAGGGATTGGCACCAAACCTGCACATGAAAATCACTCCCTATGAAAGCAAAAGACTCGGCAGGAGATGCAACATTCCCCCGAAGAAAAGTAGGAGTGCCACGAGTACATTGAGAGACAACGCAGAAAGTGTCTGGGACCCAAGACTGTTCAATTGCCTCCTAGCATACATAATGGGGATTACCAATAGACCCCTGGTTGTATTCAAGAAGGCACTGGACAGGCACCTAAAGTCAGTACCTGACCAACCGGGCTGGGATTCATACGTCGGCTTGCGTGGGGCCAGCAGTAACAGCCTGGTTGATCAGACCCTGATCCACCATGAAGCCTGGTCTCAAACTTGGCTGCGGGGGCATTGGCCCCCAAAACCCTCTTCAGGTAAACTTATATGAAACAAACTAAGCATTTATTTACATGTTTATTTGTTCATAAATATATAGACTATATCAAGAAACATCTGACGTAATTATTTACTCTAGTACATAGTACTAATACAATATGAGAAGTGTATATATATATATATATATATATATATATATATATATATATATATATATATATATATATATATATATATATATATATATACACACACACAGTTGTGGTAATAATGCCTACCTGGAGAGGGTTTCAGGGGTCAACGTCCCCGAGGCCTGGTCTGAATCCAGGCCTCATGGTGGATCAGGATCTGATCAACCAGGCTGTTACTGCTGGCCGCACGCAAACTGACGTACGAACCACAGCCCGGTTGGTCAGATACTGACCTTAGGTGCCTGCCTAGGTATGACATAAGATCCTAGTTCGAATAAATGACAGTGACTTCATTAAGATATCTTGGGTTAAATCCTACATAATCTACTACATACAACCATTGTAAAAGTTTCGAATTATTTATGAGGCCTATATTAAAACTTACTAATTATAGGTGCAGTAAAAACGAATGAGCATTCATACAAAATCCAAAAGTCCATCCCCCAACAATCATCATTTTGTACGATGCATTTACTGAAGATGATGAGTCAAAAATTTGTTTTGGCTGCTTAATTGGTTGGACAGTATAATGGCTTAACGACCTTCATTTGGGCAAAGGGAAAAACATTTGGGACAATATATTTTAACCCAAGTTTTTGCTAACTTCTTTATAATGAAATTACGTTGAGCTATTATACAGTGAGTATTATTACATTCTCTGGGTTGTATAAGTCTTTAATTAAATAGATATTAATAATCATATAATGATTATGTATTATTATTATTATATTTAGGGGAAGCGCAAAACCCATAGGCAGTTGGGTTTGATCCAAAGAAGGAGAGAACAGATCTAATTCCCTGGATGAAGAGCCTCCCTCTCTCCATTATCAAGGTGCCTTCTTTGAGGAGTCATGTAAACAATTTTTTGATGAGTGTGCCTCCAATTTTCACGTCCAAGTTTAATAATCCTATATTACTCCTCAAAATAGTTCTCTCAAAGTGTATTTGAGATAGCAATAACTGAGATCAGACAGCTGTCTCAACACTTGTTACACTGGCATCAAAGAGCTACTCAACTGTCTCGTGCGTCGAATTACAGTAAAAAATTCCAGTGACAATGTGTCATACTGATTGGCCTTGTTGGGTTATCTTGGGTTAGTGAACTTAACAATGCTCTCTCCTTCTTGAGCAGTTTTGTTAACGTCAGAAGTTTGTCATACAGGAAACCACAAACTTGACACGCTACATTAAAAAAACACCTTTCTGGGTAATCCCTACCACTCGTAGTACAGAGTAAGTTAGGCCATTTTTTTATTTTGTTCGCATTTCCTCGGGTATTTAGCGTTACATATGTTAAAAACAGTATCACTCAAATGCAGATAAATATATAAAAAAATATCAAAATCAGTGATAGACAGGGATGACATGAATGCACAAGTACTGTATTCTAAAATGTTTTCGTACGTGTTCACACGTATATCTACACACTTGCATACATCCTGCCTGGCCATATGAACACAAGATGCACAACCTAAATTAATGTACTCTAATGCTGGGAGTGGTGTGGGATTACCAGCCCTCGAGTGTATCGTTCTTCACCTAAGTCACGATATCCGTCTACACTACTGCTAGTTTGAGAATGTTCTTATGTGCACAATACCCATACTGTGGTAGGTAGTCACTACAACCATCCTGTGAGTGGTAGTCACACCATACCCATACTGTGTGTGGGTCACCCCACACCTATACTCGGGTTGGTAGTCACCCAATACCCATCCTATGAGCGGTAGTCACCCATCCTGTGGTAGGCACTTACTCCATACTCATCTTGTGGGCTGTAGTTATTCCATAGACTTCATGTGCAAGGTAGACATGCATACATTTCCCGTGATTGCTAGTCAGAACATTACAGATACATAATGGGTTTAAGGACCTAGCTCACACATTCTGTAAACAAAGCTAATTACAGTCATACTGCTGCATAACCTCGTTTCAACGTCCAGCCACACACACCCACACACCCACACACACACACCCACACACACACACACACACACACACACACACACACACACACACACACACACACACACACACACACACACACACACACTGACTTTCAACGGCAGGAAATTCACTTAAATTTTTCCGGCGAGTGATGGAGCTAACATACATTAACATTCCTTCATTAGGCCATGTGTACCTGTCTAACTGCCCATTAACTGAATGGAAAGACATAATGTGTTGTATTATATAAGGCTGAGCGGGTGAGCCCTTATTTCTCCATGTCAGAATTGAGGTTGATAATTCCATGCATTTCTACATAGTGACACTCTTGGGGTTGGCCTTTGGACTCCTCCCACGCCTTCTGCTTCTCTTCTAGGAGGGAGAGGGGTGTTACATACATATGGTGTTAGTTTAATATGTTTATTATGCACCCCATACCCATCCTGTGGGCGGTAGTCAAAAGATTACAGAGGTACATAATGGGTCCAGGGACTGGGCCTCAAAGTTTTGATAGCTGAGCAAGTTACAGAGGTAATGAATTCACAATTTACAAAGGTAATGAACTCACAATTTACAAAGGTAATGAACTCCAGGTAGGTCTAGTCACAATCATGACAAGTTACAAAGGTATTTACAGATTACAGAGGTACACAATGGGTCCAGGGACCGGGCTCCAAAGTTTTGATGGCTGAACTAGGTACAAGGTAATGAACTCACAAGTTACAAAGGTAATGAACTCACAAGTTACAAAGGTAATGAATACTGTAAGAATGGTTACTTACGTTTATACATGGCTACAATCATGAACAAATTTTAGAGTAATGAGCAATTCACACTTCCACACCCGGTCACAACTGTAGTGAGTTATTGGTGCAAATGTTGATTGTTGAGTCTCTCTCTCTCTCACACACACACACACACACACACACACATATACAAATTCACACACACACACACACACACACACACACACACACACAAACTCATACACACACGCACACACACACATACTCATACACACACAACACACTCATACACACACACACTCACACACACACACACACACACACACACACACACACACACACACACACACACACACATGCACATATGTGGTAATGCTTTATTTACAGCTAGCAAAGTCAGGGTATTTCTCCAGAATGGTCTGTAATATACCACTGTGGATAAAATACTTAGCCATTTCTTGAACACTTCTGAGTGAGTTGTTTCTAAATTCATTAATTTTATCGCACTCCAGTACATAATGACGCAGGGTGTGACAATAGTCCATCTGGCAAAGTTTACATTTCGTTTGGTCTACATCTGGTGGTGGTGATTTAACCTGCCAAAGATACTTGTAACCCAGCCGGAGCCGGGCGGTAGTGACATCCAAGAGTCTGCTTATTTTGTTGGATGCACCATAGACATGTGGCTCCTCCTGCATGATAGAATGATGATAGATGGACTCACTGGTGTCAATCTCCCTGAGCCTTAAGTCCATAAAATTCAGTTGAAGTTCTTTTCGTATTATTGTTCTCAAACTACTACCTGACAAGCCAAGATTGTAATCTACTCCCTCTTTGAAAGCATACAGCTTAGCCAATTTATCAGTTCTATCATGCATCTGAAGACCAATGTGAGATGGAATCCACAGCATGTGCACTCTGACTCCACTGTCCACAATCCTACCATACCTGTGTCTGGCTTCTGACACAAGCATGCCACAATTTATGCTTAATGAGTTGAGAGCATTTATGGATGACAGAGAATCAGTTACAATTAAACTGTCAATCTTTGATACATAGATGCATTTCAGTGCAAGGAGTATGGCAAACAGTTCTGTCTGAAGGGTAGAGGCCCAATTATTGATGCGTGCTCCAATTTCTTTAAGAGAGCCATCACTCTGTACGACAACAGCAGCACTACCAGCTGCACCAGTGGATTGGTGAACAGAACCATCAGCGTAAATAATTTGCGAGAGTGTGTGCTGTGTGACTAAGTTATCAATACAGCTTAAGGCCTCATGTTTGGCTTCAAGGCGAAGTTTTGGTTGTGATTTAAGAAGTAGTTTGGGGGGAAATGGAGGAATGGTAGTTTGGAATGGGGTAATATTCCATGGAGCGGAGAAGTGCCGCTGTTGCCTTACTTGACATAGATCATGTATCTGATTCATGCGGAGGTCGGTTCCAGTTTTTTCGATCCATCTGGAGGAGTGTTCACCAGTGCTGAGGAAAGTTTGGAGGGCTTCTGTGCAGGGGTTTGAATGAGCTTGCCTGAGCATATTAACCCCAATTAGGATATTTCTTTCAGTAACACGATCTCTGATGCTTGGAATATCAAGTTCTTTTTGCATATTTAAAATTTTGGCAGTACGAGGGCATCCTAGGATGATCCTCATTGCTTCGTTCTGCAGTTTTTCCAGCCCTCCAAGCTTCCAGTCAGACACAAGAGCAAGTAGTGGCGCAGCATAATCAACCAATGATCTAATATAAGCAAGATACATCATTTTCACAATTTTAACATTAGCACCATACCTGGGGTGAAGCCCTGCCACAACTCTAAGTGCTCTTAGTCGTTCTTTGTATTGGCGACAAAGTCTTGTTACAACAGGTCCAAGTAGTGGAACCTCAAAGCCTAGATACCTGTATCTGCTTACATATTCTAGAAGAGACCCATCATGCAATTGGATCTGACGAACTGTGCCTCTCTGTCGAGGAGGACGCCTATTGAGTATCTTTGTTTTATCAGTAGAGATTATCAACCCCAGGTCCTGACACGAGGCTAGTACATGATTAAGAATGTTTTGGGTGTTGGAGAATCCGGTGGTGTGAATCATTATATCATCAGCAAAACTAATCACATAATGATGGGGCTGACTAGGCATAGCATTAAGTAATGCATTAATTAGAATATTGAACAGTGTGGGACTGAGCACACCTCCCTGTGGGGTTCCTAATTCAAAGTCTTTAGTTACACTTCTATGTCCCTGGAACAACACAGACGATTTTCTGTTGGACAGGTAGCCTTTAATCCAGCGGAGAAGCCATCCTCCAACATCCATTCTGGCAAGTTCACTAATTATTACATGTCGGTTGGCTACATCGAAAGCGGATTTAAGGTCAAGGAAGGTAGTGTATGAGCTGTCAGTGTGCAGGGTGAGAAAGGTGGCTATGCAATGATGCACGCTCCTTCCATGCATGAAACCATGTTTATTGTTTATCCAGTTGATGTGCTGATCTAAATCTAAGCTCAAAAATTTAGCTCTTTAAGGTGGAAGAACTACTTGGAATGTGTTACCTACCGTGAGGTTCTATTTTAAAGAAAATGTATGCGATGGAGCAAAACTAATTTCAGATCTGAATTCAGCATCCAAAATATTATAGCTAGAATCATGCTTTTTAAACGTGAACTGAAGCGTAAGTTGGCCGTTGTAATTAGTTGTGTTCTTCCGCGAGTGTGAATGGGAGAGTGAGATCAAAGTTCCAGCTTCAAAAAAGTTTGAATAAACAGAAATGCAAAAATGGGTCACTGGTAAGACCAAGCGTACGATATAATATTCGTTGAACAGAAAATATTTAATGACAGACAAGAAGAAAGCGAATGGAAGTGTTAAGAAGACATTCTGAATGACGGTAACGACGCGGGTGATAACACTGGCAACCCAGTTATATCATCATCTGATATATATGATGAAAAAATTTCCAAGGGTTAGACCGGTAAGCCAGCGGAAGACATAGCCAAATGACGTTCCACTAACCATATGACTAAGACCATTGTCAGGAGAATTTTTCCATTTCTCAAGAATAAATACCACCTATCTCCCAGTCTACTCCAGCGAGTTGTTTGGTTGACTACGTGTGTGCAGTCAAGGAGCGTGTGTCACGATGATTGTAGTCATGTATAAACGTAAGTAAATTTACTTGCAATATTCATTACCTTTGTAACTTGTGAGTTACCTAGTTCAGCTATCAAAACTTTGGGGTCCAGTCCCTGGACCCATTATGTACCTCTGTAATCTGTAAATACCTTTGTAACTTGTTCAGCTATCAAAACTTTGGGGTCCAGTCCCTGGACCCATTATGTACCTCTGTAATCTGTAAATACCTTTGTAACTTGTTCAGCTATCAAAACTTTGGGGTCCAGTCCCTAGACCCATTATGTACCTCTGTAATCTGTAAATACCTTTGTAACTTGTTCAGCTATCAAAACTTTGGGGTCCAGTCCCTGGACCCATTATGTACCTCTGTAATCTGTAAATACCTTTGTAACTTGTTCAGCTATCAAAACTCTGGGGTCCAGTCCCTGGACCCATTATGTACCTCTGTAATCTGTAAATACCTTTGTAACTTGTTCAGCTATCAAAACTTTGGGGTCCAGTCCCTAGACCCATTATGTACCTCTGTAATCTGTAAATACCTTTGTAACTTGTTCAGCTATCAAAACTTTGGGGTCCAGTCCCTAGACCCATTATGTACCTCTGTAATCTGTAAATACCTTTGTAACTTGTTCAGCTATCAAAACTCTGGGGTCCAGTCCCTGGACCCATTATGTACCTCTGTAATCTGTAAATACCTTCGTAACTTGTTCAGCTATCAAAACTTTGGGGTCCAGTCCCTGGACCCATCATGTACCTCTGTAATCTGTAAATACCTTTGTAACTTGTTCAGCTATCAAAACTTTGGGTCCAGTCCCTGGACCCATTATGTACCTCTGTAATCTGTAAATACCTTTGTAACTTGTTCAGCTATCAAAACTTTGGGCCCCAGTCCCTGGACCCATTATGTACCTCTGTAATTTGTAAATACCTTTGTAACTTGTTCAGCTATCAAAATTTTGGGGTCCAGTCCCTGGACCCATTATGTACCTCTGTAATCTTTTGACTACCGCCCCACAAGATGGCTATGAGGTGCATAACAAACATATTAAACAAACTGTGTCACGCCTAGCACACAGAGGTTCAAGCCTTTAGTCCTTGCGATGTATGACCCACACGGATTTAGCGCTTCGAATAGTAATAATAACATTAATAATAATCCAATGAGTTGTTGTGGTGGAGGTGAGCAACCAAGGAAGAGCAGAGTGCAGAGTTAAGGGGTACTTAAGTACCCTCGTCTTCTAATAACATGTTCATTTTTCCCCTATAATCTACCTTGACCATAATTACTATCACATTTGCTTTGTCTGCTTCGTAAGATGAAGTCCAGGATCTTTCTTTAATTCATGGTATAACTTAACAAATCTTTGAAGACAATTGTGTTGTCAAGGTCTGAGCAAAGCCCTTACAAGACGTAAGTGCACGGCTAGTATAGAAGAGAGAAGGGAGAATTTTAATCGGGGAAGCGCTAAACTTGTAGGGATAAAATATGGTCTCTGAGTCCGTGGCCTGGTAGGCAGCACTCGCCTCACACACTGAGTGTCCGTGGTTCAATCCCCGGCAAGAGTGGAAACACTGGGCGTGTTTCCTTGAACCTGCTGTCCCATTCACCTAGCAAGAAAATAGGTACCTGGGTGTTTGTCGACTGGTGTGGGCCGCATCCTGAGGGATAAGATTTAAGGATCCCAATGGAAATAAGACAGACAGTCCTCGCTAACGCACTGACTTTCTTGGGTTATCCTGGGTGGCTAACCCTCCGGGGTTAAAAATCCGAACGAACTCTTATCTTATCTTAGGCCTTTGGTTGCTGCAACCATGGCCCGCCACAGGGCCATTGGCTACGTCATCCACACGTGTGTCCTTAGACCATTATTACTATTATGGGGAGCGCTAAACACGTAGGGATTATACAGTGCCGTGGGGGGATGGAAGGCATTCAGCCTCAATTTAGGAAACTGGAGCACAGATCCAATTCCTTAGATCAAGAGCCCCTCACCAGTGTCAAAGAACCTCTCTTGAGGCGTGTCCGTAGATCAGGGGCGGCGCTAAGGGGAAATTTTGGGGTGTTGCAGCCCTCTCCCTTACCAAAAAACAAATGAAAAACTAATACTAACGCTGCTTCAAAATAAGTCTCCTAGCCTCCTGCCTTTCCAACCAAATAGCCACCCTTAAGAACGCCCTCATCCCATGATCCCTCTTCCTCAGACAGTCTTGCCGCGCCCCGGACATAGTACCGGCACTGCTGCTTAGGTCATGTTACAACAAAGACTCGTGTTAGGTGATTTTTCTATGACAAATAAAGAAATAACAAGTAACTGGACAGATGACATATCAACAGTAGCCATACTGATATTGGCCAAAATGAAGAGACATTTCAGACATAAGTGATGAACTGCAGAAAAGAGGAGGTACTCAGAGCCCGCGATGGAGACAGCACTCAAAATGAACTATATCAGTAAAAAACAAATAAGGAAATAAGCACGAGAAAGAAAAGTACTAAGAGTAGGAGATATACGTAGAACTACAGGAAATGAATGAACGTTTGAACAATGAGAAAAGAAAAACTATGCAATGTTTTTTGAAGGAAGCAGTGAAGTAATGGTTGCTAACATACTGGGTTGCTCAATACTCCGAATGGTATGTAAACAAGTCTCTACAAGGGGATAATAATAATACTAATATAAAATAATCGTTATTTCTACAAGTACGTGTACGACGTATATAGATCTAGCTGACATCACTGACTTACTATATAGAAAGCCCCTTGTTATGCAGAACATTT
>NW_027197407.1:0-62184 GCF_038502225.1 Cherax quadricarinatus
CAGTCTGTAGTGGAAGGAAGGCGGGGTAGGGGTCGGCCTAGGAAGGGTTGGAGGGAGGGGGTAAAGGAGGTTTTGTGTGCGAGGGGCTTGGACTTCCAGCAGGCATGCGTGAGCGTGTTTGATAGGAGTGAATGGAGACAAATGGTTTTTAATACTTGACGTGCTGTTGGAGTGTGAGCAAAGTAACATTTATGAAGGGATTCAGGGAAACCGGCAGGCCGGACTTGAGTCCTGGAGATGGGAAGTACAGTGCCTGCACTCTGAAGGAGGGGTGTTAATGTTGCAGTTTAAAAACTGTAGTGTAAAGCACCCTTCTGGCAAGACAGTGATGGAGTGAATGATGGTGAAAGTTTTTCTTTTTCGGGCCACCCTGCCTTGGTGGGAATCGGCCGGTGTGATAATAAAAAAAATAAAAAAAATATATATATATATATATATATATATATATATATATATATATATATATATATATATATATATAATATAGGGAGGTATCACCTCTGGAACTGTCCTGGGGACCCTCATCCTCAGAGAAAAGAATAAACTTGCTTCAGGGAAAACTCTTCTCCCTGAAGCTGTTTGAGAATTTTCTCCTACAATCCTCTATATTTAATATAAATTTTATTTAAAGACAATATATATACATACATGGATGTTTTAATTATTAAGGGTAATAATGAATTCAAATTTAAAATTTACAGAAAACCTACAAATAACTGTTCCTGTGTACACTATTATTCTTCACATCAAGATAGAGTTAAACTGTCTGTTTTCTCATCAATGTTTTTGAGAGCTTTACGAATTTGTAGTCCTGAGTTCATAGATGAAGAAATATTCAAAATTTATGAAATAGCTAATGATTTGAAATACCCAAGAAATGTAATTGATAAATCTTTTAAAATTGCTAGAAATACTTTTTACAATCCAAAAAGGGACAACCAGCCTTATTCAACTAAAAATATGTTGGTTCTCCCTTACCATGAAAACTTGGTTGATATGCCTTCTCTTCTTAAGACTTTTAATATTAAAGTTGTATTCAAAAATCTTGATACAGTAAAAAAACTTTTGATAAAGAATTCCTCCCAAAATGCTGATGGATGTGTCTATAAGATTCCTTGTAAAATTTGCGATAAAGTTTATTACGGTTAAACTGGTAAAAAATCTTGAACTAAGATTAAAACAACATAAATATAGCATTAGAACTGGACAAGATTCCAATGCTCTATTTATTCATTTGAGAGATTTTAACCATCCAATTGATTTTCAAAAAGTTGAGAAAGTTGTATCAAGCAAGTCCATGGTCGACAGGAATATAATTGAATCTTGTTTCATAAAAAGCAGTTTTGACAATAATATGAATATTTCCTTTGGCTTATATAAATTAGATCCATTTATAATTAATAGAATTTAGGAAGAATTTAATAATACATTGGACAAATAATAAATTTTAAAATCCTTAATTCTTGGGTACAATAGTTTGTGGGTTGTGTGAAGGACCTGTCTAGTTGGGCCAGCGGGCCTGCTGCAATGTTCTCTTTCTTATGAGTCGCGCGTCAAGTGTTGCTTTGTTATGGGATATGATAGTGAGGTGTGGTCTAGACCCTTTATATGCCTTCCTTTGATGCATTACTTTTATTGTTCCTTGATAATCTGAGTAATCACGAAAGCCCTTGGAATTTCTCTATTCTTTCACAGTGGTTGTTTTATATATATATATATATATATATATATATATATATATATATATATATATATATATATATACATACACGGAACAAGTGATATTGATCAATAACAACACTGCACTAGCCAAGGAGTCGAACCCATGCTGTTTTGGCCCTCATGGTGAGAGAAAACGCATGACGCTTTAGACCACCAGACCACACAATCCTTAACAATGGTGCATCCAGCCAAGCTAGATGTTGTACCCACCATTGAAGGACATATGGTGGTGTGGACGCCTCTGAGCTAATTTCATTCTACTGCCTGTTTGTGTACTATATATGTCGTGCCACATAGGTAAAATTTGCTATTTTGGATTAAATAGCAACTCTGTTCTTGCCGAGTAAGTCAAGCGAATATTTGTGTATGCAATAATTTCTCAAAACTTATATATTTCATTGTGTTTGTTTATTACGAAATTACTGTAAACTTATCTAAAATATATTTAGTTGGATTAGGCTAAATTAAATTGCGCTTGTTATAATAAGGTTAGGTTAGTTTTCTAAGGTTCTTTTGGTACAAAATTATTCATTTTTACATTAACATAAATGAAAAAAATATATCTTTAAATGTATAAGAGAAAATTTTAGAAAGGACTTAATTTTAAATAAGCTCTTCCTAATTGATCAGTTTTACCTACTCGACGCGACATATATATATATATATATATATATATATATATATATATATATATATATATATATATATATATATATATATATATATATATATATATATAGTATATATATTTATATATATATATATATATATATATATATATATATATATATATATATATATATATATATATATATATATATATATATTATTTATATATATAATATATATATATATATATATATATATATATATATATATATATATATATGTGTGTATATATATATATATATATATATATATATATATATATATATATATATATATATAACCTAGGAAATGTGTGCATGCTGACCGATTTGTTTGCACAGGTCAAGGCTCACCTCTTAATTAAACCTGGTCTCTTAAGCTATGTAGGTCGACTTGCTGTTTTTTACATCAAAGACTTCGCATATGTCAGTTCCTCGTTATGTTGCACATAAGAATATATTTCGCCTGCTCTTGCGAATTCCTTGCATTGTTAATATCTCTAGTAAGGCTGATGAATGCAGGGGATGAGATGAAAAGCTGTAAGCCTTCTCCCTGAAAGCTGGCTGCCCTGGATCAAACGTCTAGCGCAAGCTGGACGCCAAGGTATTGGTCCAGTGTGGGTAGATTGGTAAAGCACTGCGTACCTTGTTCCAAGGTTCGTAGGTTCGAGTCTCCTTCAGCCCGAGATCAGTGTTTGTGTATATTTCGCCTGCTCTTGCGAATTCCTTGCATATATATATATATATATATATATATATATATATATATATATATATATATATATATATATATATATATATATATATATAAATGTTTCCCGTGAGCCATGACTCGATCCATGAGAGCACTTTTCCCTGAATGCCATGAGCTGCCACTTTCTTTAACAGTCTTTGGTGCGGAACTCTATCAAAAGCCTTACTAAAATCTAAGTAAAAAATATCAAATTCTTTATCGTGATCAACAGCCTCAAAAGCTTTACTGAAGAAAGTTAATAAATTGGCTAGACAAGACCGGCCTCTCGTGAATCCATGCTGTGTATCATTGATCAGATTATGCTTATCCAGATGGCTTCTTATAATCTCAGTTATAATTGAATCTAGTAATTTGCCTACAATTGAGGTCAGGCTTATTGGTCGGTAATTTGACGGTAACGACTTGTCCCCTGTTTTAAAAACAGGAATTACATTAACCATCTTCCACATCGACACTACACCTGTTTGAAGAGAAAAAATAAAAATATTAGTTAATGGTTCACAGAGTTCCATATTGCATTCCTTAAGAACCCTTGAAAAAACCTCATCAGGACCTGGCGACTTATTTTGCTTCAGTCTGTCTATCTGCTTCACAACCATTTCACTAGTGACTGTGATGTTACATAATTTATCTTCTTCTAGCCCACTATAAAAATTAATTACTGGGATATTGTTAGTATCTTCCTGTGTAAAAACCGAGAGAAAATAATTATTTAAAATCGAGCACATTTCATTCTCCTTGTCAGTAAGATACCCATAGTTATTTTTAAGGGGACCTATCTTATCTCTAACTTTTGTTCTATACACCTGGAAAAAACTGTTTGGGTTAGTTTTAGAATCCCTAGGAACTTTAATTTCAGAGTCCCTTTTAGCTTTTCTTATCCCCTTTTTAACGTCCCTCTTAATGTCAATATATTGATTCATAAGATGACCCTCACCTCTTTTGATACGCCTGTAAATTCCTTTCTTCTGCCCTAGTAGATATTTTAGCCTATTATTCATCCATTTTGGATCATTTCTATTTGATCTAATTTCTTTATATGGGATAAATGTTCTTTGGGCAGCATGTGTAGTGTTCAGAAAACTGTCATATTGATAGCTCTCTTCGTTACCCCAGTCAACAGATGATAAGTGTTCTCTAAGCCCATTGTAAATTGCTAAGCGAAAATCTGGAACTGTTACTGAGTTATCCCTACTATCATACTTCCATTCAATGCTAAATGTAATTGATTTGTGGTCGCTAGCACCCAGTTCCTCTGAAATTTCTAAATTATTAACAAGTGTTTCATTGTTTGCCAGAACTAAGTCAAGCAGGTTATTTCCCCTTGTAGGTTCTGTCACAAACTGCTTCAAAAAACAATCCTGAACTACTAAAAAGTCGTTAGATTCTAAATTCCCAGTCAGAAAATTCCAATCAATATTACTAAAGTTAAAGTCCCCTAGAATTACAACGTTATCGTGCCTTGTGGCTTTAACAATTTCCTCCCACAGTAGTCTTCCTCGGTGTCTATCCAAGTTTGGTGGACGGTATATCACACCTAAAATCAATTTTTCGTGCCCCTCTGAAAATTCTACCCAAACAGACTCTGTATGTGTTTCAAACTTTATACCAGTTTTTATGCAACAATTTAAACGATCACGGACATAGAGTGCCACCCCACCTTCCTTCCCAATACTTCTGTCTACTTGGAACAATTTAAAACCCTGAATTTAACATTCAGCAGTCATTTCCCTATTTTTCATATTAAACCACGTCTCAGTTATGGCAAAAACATCAATGTTACCCGCACTTGCAATTAATCTCAATTCGTCCATCTTATTTCTCGCACTACGACTGTTAGTATAATATATTTTCAGAAACCCTCCCTTCTCTTTTTTCTTCCTGTTGATTTCTGTTCCTCCACTATGCCTGTTACTCTCCTTATCACTTAATGCCATTGGCTTTCCTATGTTCATTAATAACTCTTCTTCATTCTGTCTATGACTGGTTTCCTTAAAACTCACACTATCGCTATACTTAGATTGCATTGATTTTCCACGAAAATCCATACCACTATCTATTTCTAGTTTAAAGACCACCTAACAGCTCCCTCCACTGCGTTGGCCAGTGCTCCCACCCTAACCTAGATAAGTGAACCCCATCCCCGGCATACATGTCATTTCTGCCATAGAAGAGGTACCAGTTGTCTATGAATGTTACTGCATTTTCCTTACAGTGTTTGTCCAGCCAGCAATTGACACCAATTGCCCTGGACAACCATTCGTTTCCAACTCCTCTCCTGGGCAAAATGCCACATATCACAGGGCTCTCACCCTTCTTCCTAATTATCTCTATTGCAGTCCTATACCTGCTAATCAGGTCTTCACTCCTACGTCCGCCAACATCATTGCCTCCCGCACTGAGGCAGATAATAGGGTTGCTACCAGTACCCTTCATGATATCGTCCAGACGGCTAACAGTATCCTTCATCCCAGCCCAAGGAAAACATACCCTCTGCCTCCTCTTCCTGTCCCTAAGACAAAATGCTCTATCCATAAATTTCACTTGACTGTCCCCAACTAAAGCAATGTTCTTACCTTCACTGGTGGAGTTCATATTTACGTTTTCGATGGTCTTCGTTGGGGTTTCAAGGGATGTCGACTCCCTCCTCTGCCAATGATTTCTTGGTAATCATTGCGACGTTTCCAGTAGACAACACACATTAGTCTGGTAGCACTGAAAATGGGTTGGAAGTCTCCACAGCAGTCTTCTGGATGAAGAATTGAGACACTTATACAACACATGGGAATCTTTATTGAAGAAACGTTTCGCCACACAGTGGCTTCATCAGTCCAATACAAAGTAGAAATGGGTAAGGAGAGGAGAAGTTTGAGGTAATCAGTCCCTCAACCTGGAATCGATGTGTTCAGTCCTTCACTCTTGTAGTAAATGCAGCATAGGGCCAGAGAGGTGGCTTATATACTGCAGTGAGATGAGTTGAAGCAGGAGGAGGCGGGATCACAGTGGGACCTGCCACTAGTGTAAGTAGATCGTCGTCCAAAGGTTGGGCAAGCGTTGAAGTCGTTGTACCAAGATCCCATGATGTTGCAGTGTCTGACAGATGTGATGAATGGTTTAGAAAACCGACAAGTTGAAGAATTGAGACACTTATGCAACACATGGGAATCTTTATTGAAGAAACGTTTCGCCACACAGTGGCTTCATCAGTCCAATACAAAGCAGAAATGGGTAAGGAGAGGAGAAGTTTGAGGTAATCAGTCCCTCAACCTGGAATCGATGTGTTCAGTCCTTCACTCTTGTAGTAAATGCAGCATAGGGCCAGAGAGGTGGCTTATATACTGCAGTGAGATGAGGTGAAGCAGGAGGAGGCGGGATCACAGTAGGACCTGCCACTCGCCTCCTCCTGCTTCACCTCATCTCACTGCAGTATATAAGCCACCTCTCTGGCCCTATGCTGCATTTACTACAAGACTGATGGACTGAATACATCGATTCCAGGTTGAGGGACTGATTACCTCAAACTTCTCCTCTCCTTACCCATTCCTGCTTTGTATTGGACTGATGAAGCCACTGTGTGGCGAGACGTTTCTTCAGTAAAGATTCCCATGTGTTGTATAAGTGTCTCAATTCTTCAACTTGTCGGTTTTCTAAACCATTCATCACAGTCTTCTGGATCTTCGTTGTTTCTGCCACTCCAACAGTCTTCTTGATTTTCAACTTCGTTCCATGTTGGCCGGCCTCTGACCAGGTTCCTCTCTTGACCTGAGGACTCACAACAGGAAGATTACTTCGAATCCTCTTGTTTTCCATAGTCAATCGCCGTATCTCAAGCTTAGCAACCCTAAGCTCTTCCTTTAGCTGCTGGTAGAGTTGCTCAAGAGAGGACATCTTGTGCAGATTCATGGAGAACACACTGGACAGATCTTCACAGAGCTAAGTACAGGTCACCACTGAGCTAAGTACAGGGCACCACTGAGCTAAGAACAGGTCAACACTGAGCTAGTGCCGGTAACGATCTGAGAAAAAAGACCAAATCCTATCACGTGTGTGTATGCGCCATCTACTGGCACATACACTCATGCAAGAAACACTGGACAACTCAGCCATGCCCCGTCCACACGGATGATGCGACCATCTCTACCATTCTCACTACGATAATACACAAACGGGAATGATGTCCCTACCAAGGTCACACCACCCTTAAACATACACTAGGCTAGACGTATGCCACATAACCTGAAATTTCCAACTCTTATATATCCTTAAGGTTTTGTTCTTGCGAAAAAAAAGTGACATCAACCTTTTTTATAACTTCGAAGCATCCTCGCAAACCATTCCACTTTTACCACTACACAAAGCCCATTAATTTCGAGTCACTTGCCAGAGACATATATAGCCAAATGTGGTCTCCTCAAACTTTCTCGACAGCACCTTAACCATGATTCCCCCAGAATCTGTGGTCATCTCTGCCCATGACTTTTTACCAGCCTGCTTTTGTGCTGGAGGTAACACATCACCAGAATCTGATACTGTTGCTGGTTTCCTGGTATGTGAATCCTCCACTTCACACCTCTCGATCAAGGCAGCCTGATGCACCCCCACTACTTCAATGATCCACAATACAGGCTCTCCTTGCAGTACAGGTGCGGTTGAGCTATCCTGCGACTTCACAGAAGCTTCATCACCGAAGATACCCATTTCCTCTGTAGGGAAAAATTTCCATCAACACCTGATCCAGCACATCTTTAACCCAGTAGCCTGCGAGTCAAGGTGAACACAAACCCCTACTCTTTATTACAGGGAAGTGCGCCATTGCCTCCATTTGTGAAGGGGCCCCTCACACCCACCACTACTTCACTTTCCGTCACAATTTCCCGTGTCACCCCGACCCTCATGGACGTGATACATTTACATCCATAAGGATGTGAACCTAGGCTAGTGATTGCCTAGTTGGCTACTATCACTAGAGCTAGAGTAATGCGGCAAATGGTTAGTTGACAACAAACTATCGCTATACCTCGAGAAAACAGAAGCCATACTCTTTGGCACGAAGAGAAAACCGAAAAAGGTATATACTTTTAGTGTCCAGTGTAATGGGGAAACCATCATTCATTATCTTCAGTGAAATATCTGGGAATCCCCTTCGATCCAAGAATATCAGAAAAATTGATAGGGAACACTAGTAAAGAAAACGAATGCCAGATTAAAGTTCCTCTGTAGACTGGCGCAGTATCTACCTACTGAGGCTCGCAAGATCCTATGTCTAGCCCTTATACAATACCATATAGATTATTCTTGCTCTTCATGTACTCTGCCTTAACCAGAAAAAATGAAAGGCAAACTACAAATCACCCAGAACAAAATGGTAATATTCATCCTGGACCTGGGTCCGAGAGAACATGTAGGCCAGGATGAATTACAACAACTGGATATGCTGAATACTGAAGGCAGAGTAAAACAACTGAAGTTAAATCACGTTTATAAAATTGTTCACAAGCAGTATCCAGAATATCTTGCTACCAGTTTGTCAAGGTTGAGAACCAAAGTAAGTCTGGTACTAGGAGAAGTGAACACAATAGGTGGTCAGGCTTCAAGCACTTTTTATTGTACAACAATAAATGAGTGGAAAGCATTGCCTGCACATGCCAAAGCCTGTCCTAGCATGAGCGAGTTCAAGAAGAGAGCTAAAAGGTACCTGTTATTGTAAGCTGATCCTCTCTTTAATGTTAATGTAAATAACTGACTTTACTTTATTCCTATTTAATCTCCTTTTACTCTAACTGATTTTTACACAGTTACGTATCTGTTTTAACTTTATAAGGGCCCCAATGGAAATAAATCAGTTCGTCTGATTTTATTGGGTTATCCTAGGTAATTTATACTCTACATAATAACTGTACTTATGTGTACCTTTGCCTAAATAAACTAACACCTTCCAGCGAGGATACTTCACAGACATATATTCATATGCATCACAAATCCCGCAGGTTAGCCGCTGACCTGCATGGGACACCATCACCTGCGACTCAGATTCCGTGCTCGGGGTATTTTATTCAAATTTTCTGAGTGTGGACGCTCAGGCAAGCCAGCTTACACGCCAGTTACCCGCGTACTTGGTCTCCATCTCTGGAGTTATATTTAGTTCGATACCTATATACATATATATTTTAATTTTTATACGTATATGTATTAATAAGTGAATAACTTGCCTTTGTATACGTTACCCACTGTCATTTACGTCATTAGCTACATAATCTTAAAATGCTTTGTAAATCAAATATTTATATAAATAAAGATTACAAAACTTTTTATTATGCAGTACAACTCGTGGTGGAGAGGATGAGAAGGTTAAACGAGTTCGTGGATTGTACAACAGACTGCAAAAACCTGCACTACGTGCTCAGGAGACTATACACATTGCTCCCTGCTGGCAATGTTTTGTTCATTGTGGCGAAATATTGCTGATAGAGAGGTATGTGCGAGCGTTCCTGTAGCTCGCCTCTACTATCACCTCTCTTCAAACACATTGTGCAGGTAAATGTAAATAAATTAGAGGTACATGGGACGCACTAGCTGTAGAATAATGTGATGAAGGGTGATAAGGTTAAAGTTGTGAATTTATTGCTTTCAGTGGCATAGGTCTTTGTTAGAGAGAACCTTTCTTGAAAACAATGGTTGCTGTGACCGAGGCAGAGAACAATGTCCTTGTGTGTCAAGACTGTCGTCCAGGTCAGTGTGATCCCCTGACCTTGACTTACATAGCTAAATCGAGCTAGCTCACATGGGCAGCCTCGCACGTTGCTGATACTGCAGCCAGGAGACGTGCTCCACGTATTACGTTGTTCCTCCCTTTCTCACCTGTTCGTCTTGGCATTCAACCAGAGGCTTTCCTAACCAGGTTACCTACACACACTGAACTTTACTTTCGTTTTAGCAAATGCAATTTACCCTTAAACACCCACATTAATTCTCTTCCCCCTAACTGTCCAATTGTCATTGGTTTTCTCTTATTAGATATAGTCAATGTAAACTCAGCGTTGAATTTTTATATTAGCTGTGTATGACCCATTTAGATTTAGTGCTTTCTTCTGGATATAATATTTAACTTTTAATGTAATTCTTCTCCTGGCTGACGAAAAGCAAATTGGGATATAGCTTGAGAACAGAAACCAGGAAGAATGTAAATAAATCAGTGAACGGGTGTTGTCACACTGGTGGCCCATGCCAACCTTCCAATGATATATAGAAATATACCTGGTTGGATGCATCTTATTAGAGCCAGCTGGCCGAGTGGTTAACACACTGGACTCTAAGTTATAGAACTCACTTGCCATATGTTCAAGCCCCACACGTTCCCTGATTTATTTGAAATCGTGTTATTACTGTTTCGTGAGTCAGGAAGACCGTAGTTGTCACTCAGTCATAGTTACTGTTTAAATCACCTCATTATACTGTTTGGTATTAAAATAAGTTACTAATTTTTAATTTTATTGACGAATATTCAGGTGAATCTAAGTGTGACCTGAAATACCTAACTAAACAGTTTAGCAGAACACCGACTGCATTATCAAGTGTGTGTGTACAAGCACGTACGTACACGTACATGCACGCACGTTTGTTAGGAGTGTTCACGAGTGTACACTACTAATACTATTGATACGTAGACGCATGTACACACGTGTACGTACAATCACAGAGATACGAATGCACGCACGAAAGCACATCTCCGATTCTGTAACTACAAATAGATAATTATACACGAAGGATGACCCCGGACACTCATGTAATACAAACACAGAATACTGCCAAACACAGAACACTACCAAACACGGAACACTACCAAACACAGAACACTGCCAAACACGGAACACTACCAAACACAGAACACTGCCAAACACGGAACACTACCAAACACAGAACACTACCAAACACAGAACACTAACAAACACAGAACACTGCCAAACAGGGAACACTACCAAACACAGAACACTACCAAACACAGAACACTACCAAACACGGAGCACTACCAAACACAGAACACTGCCAAACACAGAACACTGCCAAACACGGAACACTACCAAACACAGAACACTACCAAACACAGAACACTACCAAACACAGAACACTGCCAAACACTGCCAAACACAGAACACAGGACACTGCCAAACACGGAACACTACCAAACACAGAACACTACCAAACACAGAACACTACCAAACACAGAACACTGCCAAACACGGAACACTACCAAACACAGAACACTACCAAACACAGAACACTACCAAACACAGAACACTACCAAACACAGAACACTACCAAACACAGAACACTACCAAACACAGAACACTACCAAACACAGAACACTACCAAACACAGAACACTACCAAACACAGAACACTACCAAACACAGAACACTACCAAACACAGAACACTACCAAACACATTTTTGACGCAAAGAGGAAAATCAAATACATTGACGTAATATTTTATTTCTTTGTACACGGCAGGACCAGTGTACACGGTCATATAGGTACACGGCAGGACCAGTGTACACGGTCATATAGGTACACGGCAGGACCAGTGTACACGGTCATACAGGTACACGGCAGGACCAGTGTACACGGTCATACAGGTACACGGCAGGACCAGAGTACACGGTCATACAGGTACACGGCAGGACCAGTGTACAGGGTCATACAGGTACACGGCAGGACCAGTGTACACGGTCATACAGGTACACGGCAGGACCAGTGTACACGGTCATACAGGTACACGGCAGGACCAGTGTACACGGTCATACAGGTACACGGCAGGACCAGTGTACACGGTCATACAGGTACACGCCAGGACCAGTGTACACGGTCATACAGGTACACGGCAGGACCAGTGTACACGGTCATACAGGTACACGGCAGGACCAGTGTACACGGTCATACAGGTACACGGCAGGACCAGTGTACACGGTCATACAGGTACACGGCAGGACCACGGTCATTCAGGTACACGGCAGGACCAGTGTACACGGTCATATAGGTACACGGCAGGACCAGTGTACACGGTCATACAGGTACACGGCAGGACCAGTGTACACGGTCATACAGGTACACGGCAGGACCAGAGTACACGGTCATACAGGTACACGGCAGGACCAGTGTACAGGGTCATACAGGTATACGGCAGGACCAGTGTACACGGTCATACAGGTACACGGCAGGACCAGTGTACACGGTCATTCAGGTACACGGCAGGACCAGTGTACACGGTCATACAGGTACACGGCAGGACCAGTGTACACGGTCATACAGGTACACGGCAGGACCAGTGTACACGGTCATTCAGGTACACGGCAGGACCAGTGTACACGGTCATACAGGTACACGGCAGGACCAGTGTACACGGTCATACAGGTACACAATAGGACCAGTGTACACGGTCATACAGGTACACGGCAGGACCAGTGTACACGGTCATACAGGTACACGGTAGGACCAGTGTACACGGTCATACAGGTACACGGCAGGACCAGTGTACACGGTCATACAGGTACACGGCAGGACCAGTGTACACGGTCATACAGGTACACGGCAGGACCAGTGTACACGGTCATACAGGTACACGGCAGGACCAGTGTACACGGTCATACAGGTACACGGCAGGACCAGTGTACACGGTCATACAGGTACACGGCAGGACCAGTGTACACGGTCATACAGGTACACGGCAGGACCAGTGCACACCTTCATACAGGTACATATCAGGATCAGTGAAGACTGAGTGAACTCCGTAGCTTCGTAACCCAGTGCTCCGCCTCGTTTCATTATTTGGTCATTGTAACCCAGTGCCCCTTCCCAGTCTCCCTCGGCCACACAGCACTGTCATTGTAACTGCCTACCTGCCCTGCAGCCACGTAGTCAAAAGTCATTGTATCTCTGTGTCTTTCCTGTGCTCAAGCAGTCACACGTCAACATGGTTATTGTAACCCAGTGCGTCTCCCCGGAGCCGCAAGTCAACAAAAGAAAGTGACTAACCCAGTGACCTGTCCCAGCAACCACACACGTCAACACCATCATTTGTAACCAGTACAGTCATTGTATCGGAGTGGCCCGTGTAGCTACGCTACAGGTCTACACAGTTAATCAATGGGAGACTACCGTTCACAGTTGCAGGGAGTGTGGCTCCTAATTTCCTGAAAAAACTTAACGGTCCCAAGGAGATGAGGAGAATGCAATGGATGTGACAGATAATGGTGCCATGGAGATTAGGATAGTGCCGTTGGTGTGACAGATAATGGTGCCATGGAGATTAGGATAGTGCCGTTGGTGTGACAGATAATGGTGCCATGGAGATTAGGATAGTGCCGTTGGTGTGACAGATACTAACTTCTACTTGACACTGATGCTACACATACTAACTATGTCATCGCCACATGACACTGATGAGAGTGAGATACTAAAGTCACAATATGTGTTTATTTTATTTTTTTTAACACATCGGCTGTTTCCCACCAAGGTAGGGTGACCCGAGAATAAATACCTCTATCATTATTCACTCCATCACTGGCTTGCCAGAGGCGTGCCAACACTACAGTTCAAAAATTGCAACATATCTCCACACCTCCTTCAGAGTGCAGACACCGCACTTTCCACCTCCAGGACTCGAGTCCGGCTAACTGGAATTCTGGAATCCCTTCATAAACGCTACCTCGCTCACACTCCAACAACACGTCAGGTCATAAAACTATTTGTCTCCATTCGCTCTTAACACTCTCACGCACACTTGCTGGAAGTCCAAACCCCTCGCACAAAAAACCTTCTTTACCACCTCCCTCCAACCTTTCTTAGGACGACCCCTACCCCGCCTTACTTCCACTACAGATTTATATGCCCTATAAGTATTCTATTTCATCCTCTCTTAATGTCCGAACCACCCCAACAACCCCTCCTCATCCCTCTGGATAATAGTTTTAGAAATCCCGTTCCTCCTTCTAATCTCCAAACTACGGATTATCTTCATAGTATTCACACTTCACATTGCCCTCAGACACGACATCTCCACTGCCTCCAGCCTTCTCCATGCTTCATACCCATATAAGAGTGTTGGTACCACAATACTCTCATACGTTCTTCTTATTGCTTCCATGGATAACGTTCTTTGTCTCTGCAGACTCCTCAGTGCACCACTTATCTTTTCCCCCCTCGTCAGTTTTATGGGTCACCTTGTCTATCATAGACCCATCCACTGACACGTCAACTCTCAAATATCTGAAAACATTCACTGCCTCCATACTCCTTCCCTCCAATATTTCAATACCTATTTCTTTTTTGTTATTCTCAGCACCTTGTTCTTTCCTATGTTCACTTCCAATTTCCTTCTTTTACACACCCTCCCAAATTCGTCCACCAACCTCTGCAACTTCTCTTCAGAATCTCCAAAAAGCACAGTAACATCAGCAAAAAGCATCTATGACCACTCCCACTTTGTGTTAGATTCTTTATCTTTCACTCCCACATCTCTTTTCAACACCCGGACATTAACTTTTCTTATAACCCCATCAATAAATATATTGAACAACCATGGTGACATCATGCATCCCTGTCTGAGGTCTGTTTATACTGGGAAATAATCTCCCGCTCTCCTACATATCCTAACCTGAGCCTCACTATCCTCATAAAAACTCTTAACTGCTTTCAGTAACCTACCACCTGTTCCATACACTTGCAACATCTGCCATATTGCTCCCCTATCTACCATATCATATGGCTTTTCCAAATCAATAAATACAACGAAAACCTCTTTACTCTTCTCTAAATATTGTTCACTTATATGCTTCACGGTAAATACTTGGTCTACACACCCCCCTACTTTTCCTAAAAACTCCTTGTTCATCTGCGATCCTGCTCTCTCTCTCTTACTCTTAGTTCTTTCAATAATAACTCTACCATACACCTTGCCTGGTATACTCAACAGGCTTATTCCTTATAATTCTTACACTCTCTCTCTCTCTCTCTCTCTCTCTCTCTCTCTCTCTCTCTCTCTCTCTCTCTCTCTCTCTCTCTCTCTCTCTCTCTCTCTCTCTCTCTCTCTCTCCCTCCCTCTTTTTTTTTACACAGGGTCTGACAAGGTTAATGACAAGCTATTTACAGGTTAAGGATTCCTAACTTTTGTCCCCTTTGCCTTTATAGAAAGGAACTATGCATGCTTTCTGCCATTCCCTAGGTTCCTTCCCCATCAATCCCAACTGTTTTACCCTTTCGTTCTACCCACAGCTTCACATACCCTCCTCACTCCTAAAAGATACTATGCCTCCCTGTCCAATACACGAAATCACAGCTTCCCTATCTTCATCAACATTTAGTAGTTCCTCAAGGTATTCCCTCCATCTTCCCGATACCTCAAACTCTCCGTCCAATAACTCTCCTCTTCTGTTATTAACGGTTAAATCTATTCGTTCCCTAGGCTTTCTCAACTTATTAATCTCACTCCAAAATTTATTAATCTAACTCTCAGCAAAATTTGTTGAGAGCATCTCACCCACTTTCTCATCTGCTCTCTCTTTACATACCTTCACCAGTCTCTTAACCTCTCTTTTTCTGTCCAAATACTCCTTCCTTCTTATATCACTTCCACTGTGTATAAACCTCTCATACGCTCCTCTTTCCTCTCGCACCCACCCTCTTATATCCACAAACTTCTGCTGAACACCCTAACAGTGCATTCTTAAATCTACTCCATACCTCTTCAACCTCTTAATAGTATACTCCCACTACCCCATCTTTCTACTAATAGTTGCTTATATCTTACCCTAACTGCCTCCTATAGTTTTTAAACCTTCACCTCTCTCTCTTACTCCCTGATACCACCCCCCTTGTACTCCATCTCCTTTATTAACTCTCACTGTAACTACAACTAAAAAATGATCTTATATATCTGTTGCCTCTCTATAAACATGCACATCGTGAATCAGTCTACCCATCAACCTTTTATCCACCAATACAAATTACAGTATTACGCCCTATACCATATCTCGTATAATTATTTATCCTTTTTTTTTGCGTAAAATATGTCTTACATCATCCAAATATGTGTTTAGTGAGCAATTAATCGGACAGAGAATTGACAATCCTGATGTGTTCGTGAATGAAAACCAAAATTCTGCTTGTAACCCATAATTTTTTATGTTATCCTAACATCAAAAGACTGAAGAAAGAGTTGTAGCCTTTTAGCCTAACCTCAGTCCTGAAATGTAAAAATAAAAGGTATGAACATTTGATGAGTCTGAATCAGAACACAAGAATCATCCCATAATCATTAAAAAAATCACGGACATAGCTACGTTCTACAAAGGTGATAGCATTTGCAAAAAAAAAAAAAATGCAAGCCAATAGCGCTGATGTCCTACATAATTAAGTTATTTGAAAGAGTTATAAGAAGTAAGACTGCTAAACACACCTACGACAACATGGGTTTCGAGCTGGTTACTCCTTACTCTCGCAATTTCTGGACTATAACGACATGGTTAAGACCATGGCGTATACACAAACTTTGCAGAAGCTTTTGCCAAGTGTGACCATGAGGTAACAGCAGAAAATGCGCTAGGAACATCGAGCCAGGACGGTGCCACCAGATCACGCCATGCTGGACTGTGACAGGACTGCCTAATCAAGCAGAAGAAATATTTCTCTGATGTGGCAACGAGGGACAAATCTATAAAGAATGCACCTCATTACCTCAACTAAAATACCTTAAGCTGCAAAAGACTATAGAACTCGTGCCGCCAGATGCCTGCAACGAAAAGAAATCAAGAAAAATCTTCGCTACTTGCAGCTGTAGTACCGGTGTTTCACTCCTGGCTTCACTACCTGCAGTTGTAGTACTGGTGTTTCACTCCTGGCTTCACTACCTGCAGTTGTAGTACCAGTGTTTCACTCCTGGCTTCACTACCTGCAGTTGTAGTACTGGTGTTTCACTCCTGGCTTCACTACCTGCAGTTGTAGTACCAGTGTTTCACTCCTGGATTCACTACCTGCAGTTGTAGTGCTGGTGTTTCACTCCTGACTTCACTACCTGCAGTTGTAGTACCAGTGTTTCACTCCTGGATTCACTACCTGCAGTTGTAGTACCAGTGTTTCACTCCTGGATTCACTACCTGCAGTTGTAGTACCAGTGTTTCATTCCTGGATTCACTACCTGCAGTTGTAGTACCAGTGTTTCACTCCTGGATTCACTACCTGCAGTTGTAGTACTAGTGTTTCACTCCTGGATTCACTACCTGCAGTTGTAGCACCAGTGTTTCACTCCTGGCTTCACCTGCTGTAGTACCGGTGTTTCACCCCGGTTTCACTACCTGCAGCTGGAGTACTGATGTTTCACTCCTGGCTTCACTACCTGCAGTCGTAGTACTGGTGTTTCACTCCTGGCTTCACTACCTGCAGTTGTAGTACCAGTGTTTCATTCCTGGCTTCACTACCTGCAGTTGTAGTACCAGTGTTTCATTCCTGGATTCACTACCTGCAGTTGTAGTACCAGTGTTTCATTCCTGGATTCACTACCTGCAGTTGTAGTACCAGTGTTTCATTCCTGGATTCACTACCTGCAGTTGTAGTACCAATGTTTCACTCCTGGATTCACTACCTGCAGTTGTAGTACTAGTGTTTCACTCCTGGCTTCACTACTTGCCACCTGCAGTGCTTGTGTATGTACTCTTCCCTGAACCCTGCGAAAGCATATGACCAGGCAGACAGTGCAACACACCCCAATGAAAAGCAGGAGTGCCGTGAGTACACAAAGAGAAAACACAATAAGTATCCAGGGCCCAAGACTGTTCAACTCCCATCATACAAAGGGGAATTACCAATAGACTCCTGGCTATCTTTACGAGGGAACAGGAGAGATACCTAAAGACAGTGTATGATCAGCAGGGCTGTGGCTCGCACGTTGGAGTGAGCGCCGCCAGCAGCAACAGCCTAGTAGATTAGCCCCTGATTCACCTACAGCCCTAGTCGGAGACCAGACCGCTAACCTCCGGAACGATCTTCAAGTAGGTAAACCCCTCCTCGTCCCTCGGATACTGAAGGGGAAAGAAGAACGGGGAGCAGAAACTGCAGTGGTGTAGTTTAGAAACTCTTGTCCAGTAGCATGTCTACCACCAATATTGTATATTACACAAATATCCCGCACATTTGAGAAACTTATGACAACTTTTCGGTCCGACATGAACTAGTTAATGGTCCAAGTCGAGCCAAAACGACTTTTTATTCTTCATTGTATACTCTTTAACAGTTGTATCAGTTATTCTTGAAGTAATATCAGTTACAATATTCGTTATATTAACCATTTTGGTATTTTTTTTACATATTTCATACACTATCTTGGAGGAAATAATATACAAAGTTCTCTATTGACTACAATACAAAAAGTGGGATAGAGCCCTGGAAATTAGTAAACCAAAATAGTGTGGAATAAAGACGGACACAGGAGGAATCTCTTGTTATTGTGAATTATAAAGCATAATGATTTATAAGTTTTCCAGGCGCTCAGCATGAACCGTCAAGGCTGTAGGAATGATGGGGTTAGTTGAGGATGACGACCTTGAATTGCTTCCACCACTTCTCTCTCACCACTCCCCTCCGCATCCTCAATCCCATTCCCCTCTACACCCTGTCCTCGGTGCCTTGTCTCTAACACTATCCTCACCCTCTGCCCAATCCCCTTTATCCAATACTATCCTCACCCTCTCCCAATCCCCTTTATCCAACACTAACCTCATCCTAATCCTTTTGTCCAATACTACCCTCACCCTTTCTCCAAACTTTCCCTAGCTCTGGTTCACCTTACTTAGAAAAGTAACTGCAAAATGATATGTGGAAAATTGCATTTATCTGAATGTAACTAATTATGTACATAACAGTAAATGATAAAGATAATTATTATTTATCAGAGTTACATAAACAAGTAGGAATTTGGGACACCTAGGTCGCAAAAAAATGTCCCCCTTCGATACCTACCACTGTTATATCCACAAGTTGCTCTGGACCTATTAATTAAATGAAATATACATACGCCAGGAATACTGGTAAATATATAAATTTGTGGACTGTATATTAAAAATAATAAATGGTTATATATATACACAATTACATAACAGAAGGAAAATATATCTTAATATCACTCACCAATTTGACTGGATATTAAGTTGTATCATACTCAGAAAAACCTCACTAACTAAATTTATGAAAACACTGGCCAGAATTATACACAAATCTAGAGAGCTTATCTGAGGTTCCTGGAGCTGTCTTGTCCAGTCGTCTGATATCTCAAGTTATGCAGGAATGCACATCCAACAATTTCGCCTCCTATTTGAGAGGTGTCAATCCAATTTTAACCTCTAGAGCACGAAAAATTCTTCCCATTATATTAACGTTGTATCCAATTCAAAACCAAGATGGCGAGTCCTTGTCTGCGCAGACGCAGACTTTCCGTTTTCTATGACAAATATTATTAAATACAGTAGGGCCATCTATTAACATATAAATACTGAATTTCTGGAAAATATATACAGTATTTTCCACACTGCAGCCGGCCGGAGTTCGTTGCTAAACGACTCAAATTGCTCATTTGACAATGGTGGAGGACCTGGGTACATATAGGATCTGGCATCCACACGGCGACATATTACACAAGATTTAATCACCCTTTTTACACTTTGCCGTCCTTGTGGAATCCAGAAAGTTTCCCTAATACAATTTAAGGTATCTTGTACCCCACCATGCATTACATTTTTATGGGCATTTAGCACAATTAAATTTGTTAGATGATGAGTTTTGGGCAGCAAGATAGGGTGTTTAGCATAATCACCCAATTCAGCATTTTGTAACCTACCTCTGCACCTAATTACATTGTTCTCTAAATACAGTCCCAATTTCTCTATTATGGAACTTTTCACAATTTTACTTTCCATCATCAATTTAATCTCATTTCCATAGATTTCCTCCTGTACCCTCTTTATCCAATATTCAAGAGGATGTGAAAACTTATATGAAATATTCATCTTGTTTAGAAATTTAAACACCAATTTAGTTACATTGATTAGTTTGGGTAAAGAAGAATACCTATTTATATCAATGGCTAAGGAAGGACAGACTATTGGAGCGGTGGTCACAGTAATTTCAACAGGAGCAATGTACGCCTTTTGTACAGGCCAATTAGCTTTATTTACCAACCAGCTCGGTCCTTTAAACCATGATACAGCATTTACAAATTTAGCATAAGGTAAACCTCGAGACAAGAAATCAGCTGGATTCTCCTCACCAGGTATATGATTAAATGTTAACATATGCTGACCCAAACTATTATACTTCTCTTGCATCTGATTAATTTCAGCGACTCTGTTTTGTACATACACAATTTTACTGTTTCCATTACGAATCCATTGTAAGGATACCTCATTATCAGACCAAATTACAGTGTCGCTAATATTTATCTCCTGCAACTTATTTCTTATATAATTAGCTAATTTGACACCTACATAAATGGCTGTTAATTCCAACTGAGGTAAGGTACATGATTTAATTGGAGACACTTTAGCCTTAGACATAACAAGAGAGATAACACTATTACATTGAAGGTAAGCAACTGCTCCATATGCCAATTTTGAAGCATCACAAAAAATGTGGAGTACATTTTTCCCATCTGGATTGGCCACCTGGCGTGGGAACTCCAACATTGGAATTTTCTCATAATCACCAATTAATTCATCCCACCTGTTAATGAATTCCTCAGGTAGAATTTCATCCCAAGCCCATTTAAGTTTCCATGCTTCCTGAATTAATAATTTCCCTCTTATAGTAAGGGGTGACACTAAACCTAGTGGATCAAAACATTTGGAAACTTCAGCAAGCAAAACTCTCTTAGTTAATTTGTTGGGCATACTGTAATTATTAGGTTTTAACATTAACAAATCTCTCTCAGCATCCCAAGTTAAACCCAATACATTACTACATTTTGGCACTTCATCTCCAGGGTAATCTTTACTTATTTTGTCCTTTAATTTGGACGAATTACTATTCCATTCCCTAAGAGGCATATTTGCACTTTGCATTATTTTATTAGCCTCTCCATAAGTCATTAACAGTTCCTCATTAGTTGACGTCACACCCAGGAAATTATTATTTTTTTTTATTATCACACTGGCCGATTCCCACCAAGGCAGGGTGGCCCGAAAAAGAAAAACTTTCACCATCATTCACTCCATCACTGTCTTGCCAGAAGGGTGCTTTACACTACAGTTTTTAAACTGCAACATTAACACCCCTTCTTCAGAGTGCAGGCACTGTACTTCCCATCTCCAGGACTCAAGTCCGGCCTGCCGGTTTCCCTGAATCCCTTCATAAATGTTACTTTGCTCACACTCCAACAGCACGTCAAGTATTAAAAACCATTTGTCTCCATTCACTCCTATCAAACAAGCTCACGCATGCCTCCTGGAAGTCCAAGCCCCTCGCACACAAAACCTCCTTTACCCCCTCCCTCCAACCTTTCCTAGGCTGACCCCTACCCTGCCTTCCTTCCACTACAGACTGATACACTCTTGAAGTCATTCCGTTTCGCTCCATTCTCTCTACATGTCCGAACCACCTCAACAACCCTTCCTCAGCCCTCTGGACAACAGTTTTGGTAATCCCGCACCTCCTCCTAACTTCCAAACTACGAATTCTCTGCATTATATTCACACCACACATTGCCCTCAGACATGACATCTCCACTGCCTCCAGCCTTCTCCTCGCTGCAACATTCATCACCCACGCTTCACACCCATATAAGAGCGTTGGTAAAACTATACTCTCATACATTCCCCTCTTTGCCTCCAAGGACAAAGTTCTTTGTCTCCACAGACTCCTAAGTGCACCACTCACTCTTTTTCCCTCATCAATTCTATGATTCACCTCATCTTTCATAGACCCATCCGCTGACACGTCCACTCCCAAATATCTGAATACGTTCACCTCCTCCATACTCTCTCCCTCCAATCTGATATCCAATCTTTCATCACCTAATCTTTTTGTTATCCTCATAACCTTACTCTTTCCTGTATTCACCTTTAATTTTCTTCTTTTGCACACCCTACCAAATTCATCCACCAATCTCTGCAACTTCTCTTCAGAATCTCCCAAGAGCACAGTATCATCAGCAAATGCAGCTGTGACAACTCCCACTTTGTGTGTGATTCTTTATCTTTTAACTCCACGCCTCTTGCCAAGACCCTCGCATTTACTTCTCTTACAACCCCATCTATAAATATATTAAACAACCACGGTGACATCACACATCCTTGTCTAAGGCCTACTTTTACTGGGAAAAAATTTCCCTCTTTCCTACATACTCTAACTTGAGCCTCACTATCCTCGTAAAAATTCTTCACTGCTTTCAGTAACCTACCTCCTACACCATACACTTGCAACATCTGCCACATTGCCCCCCTATCCACCCTGTCATACGCCTTTTCCAAATCCATAAATGCCACAAAGACCTCTTTAGCCTTATCTAAATACTGTTCACTTATAAAACCCAGGAAATTGTCCACATAAAATTGTTTGCTCATTACTTTACTCAATGGACTTCCCGTACGTTTAAGGTGTGCATTTATCGTCGCTTGAAGTAGGAATGGACTGGATGTAGCACCAAATAATACGCTCCTAAAGCGAAAGGTTTTCAGAGGGCTAAGTGGACCACTAGGATTCTCAGGCCATAAGAAGCGGGTACAATCCCGGTCAGCCTCTTGTAAACCCACTCTTAGGAAAGCTTTACTTATGTCAGCCGTAAAGGCATAATTCTTTACTCTGAAATTTAATAAGATATCTCCTAATTTTTCCGTCAACGACGGACCTGTCATCAGTCATTTAAACTAGGTACATTTTGTTACTCCTGGCACTACAATTAAACACAATCCTCAAAGGAGTGGTCTATTAGAATCCTTCTTCACTCCGTGATGTGGCAAATAGTGACCATAAATTTTGGCTTGCTCAGGAGGTACCTCTTCTATAAATTTATTAATTAATTGTTCAGCAATTATATCATTATAGGCAGTTAACAATTCTGGTGTCTTACTCAGTTCGCGGAGCTGAGCCTTTAACTGCCCATATGCCATTCTGTAATTAGTGGGCAATTCTGGATGGTTCAGTTTCCACGGAAGTCGTACCGAGTATTGTCCAGATTCAAATTTTACATCTTTCAGGTATTGCTCCTGAGTAAAAGAATCGTCTGGACTTTCTTAATTTACATTTATTCCAATGCTGTCTAATTCCCACAATTTATGCACTGGCTCAACACCATCCTCTATGGAAGAATTATACTGGGGTACAACTTCATGAGTAAGACACACAGTTATGGTATTTGTAGTTTCCTCTAGTCATGAATTATTATTACGAGGAATCCTACCATTCATTACATGGCCTCCAGCAGTCTTCAAAAGGGTGACACCACATTTCTTTACCATACCCTTTACAAAGGAGGCATAATAGTCACTACCTATCAAAATATTTATTGGGCCTACAGAATCATCACTTACACCAGAAGGTGCTAAATTTACATTATGTGAGAGTCTTTCTGTAGCTTTACTAGGCCCTACTGTAGATATTTTCTCTGGAAGTCTATCTACAATTACTGCATTAACACATTTTTTCTCATTGACCAACCTGACAGTTACATAAACAGTGTCATACAATTGAGCCCTTTTATCTGAGAGAAAACCAGATAATTTTAAAGTTGTGGGATCTCCCATCTGTACTTTCATACCATCAAGACATTTACGTTTAATGAAAGTACGTTGGGATCCTTGGTCTAATAATGGAGTTACATTTTTTTATTTATGCCTATCATCAATTTTTACCTGTAACACAGGTAAGGCTACTTCAGTAAAACCATCATTATTAACATTAGCAGCAATTTTTACATTAGCTACTGTTGTGTCAAGATTGTCAACATTATCAATATTATCAACATTATCATATAGACCTTTACACATGACTATATGGTGTCTACCTTTATGACATTGATAACAGAAGTTTAATTTGGCATAACAATCCTTTACATTGTGATTACCCAAACACCTGATACATCTGTCAAGTTCCTCCAATCTTTCAACTTTATCATTCCATGAATTGTATGCACTGCAATTCTTAGAAACATGAGTACTCTTGCAGAAGAGACAATCTCTCCTTTCTTTGACTGGTTTCTTATTAACTGGGCTACTCTTAGGAGGGTACTTTTTCTTCTTACCTTATGGAGAATCATTATTTCTGATTCCTGCTACTTGATATGCACCTATGCAACTCTTTTTAGGAAATGAAATTTGATTATTAACATTGGGATAATTTTTCCCTTTGTGAAACTTGACAGATACCTCAGAATTATTATGTGTTGCATCTTTAAAATGAGTTAGTTGGCTGGTCTGCAACTGAACAATTAATTCTTGTAGACCTAGTCTTATTTTCTCCAGACCAAAATAACCCTTGCGATATTTATTCGAGAGCCATTCAAGTGTTTTACAGCTTAATTTATTCTGTACCATGGCACTCAATAACCAGTCTGATTCCTTCAGATTATATTTATTACTTAAAGTTTTGAGAGTGCTCTCCAGTTTAACTCTAAACTGTTGTAAACCTTTGTAAGTGTGATCTGGAGATTTTAAATTAACAATGATATTCACTAGATCCAACCTACTTTGTTCTATATTACCATAAGTGACTTTCAGCAAGTCAACTGCTTCCTTGTAAGAGTCGTCTACATTGGGAAAGGCTTGTATGAGTATGTAAGCATCTCCTCTTACCTGTCCTTTGAGGTAAAATAATTTAGTTACACAGGCTAGGTCACTCCTGTCATGCACAGCTGCTTTAAAAATTGAACAAAATTCCTCCCAATTTTCTCCAGGATTAAACACAGGCAAACACAATTCTGGGAGTTTTGGCAAAGACATTATTTGTTGGAGCATACTGACCAACTGCCTGGTTTACACATTTTAATCTATTCAAGGCCTGTCTTTTACAAGAAAGAATCTTTTCCTCTAATTCATAATGCTTATTAATCATGAGATCTACTTCAGTCTCATCTACACAGTTTACTAATAAATCTCCTTCATATTTGTTGTAATATAATTTGTATGAATCATATCTATTGCCTAAAGCATCTAAATACAATTTTGAATCATCAGTATTCACAGTTTCTTGATTCATTAATTCCAAACATTTATTGTATGCTTTTGTTACATGCCCCTTTCTAGCTTGCAGAGAAGCTTTTTTTGCTCTATATTCCATATGTTTGTCTTCTACATTAATTTCCTCAATTTCAGCCATGATGCAATGTATTAAATTCAACTTAATAACACTGATTATGTACTAAATTATGTACTTTATAAAGGTAAATAGTACAACTTACCTTTGAATAAATCCTTGCTACTTGAGCTTAGCAATTACATGTAAAAAATTGTAATATAAATTTTAAATACACATTAATAATGTTAGCTACACTAGCTTAGCAATTACACATGTAAGAAATTTATATATAAATTTTAAATGTACATTAATACAAACCTTTAGCCAGCCTTGGCTTATCAAAATTATTATACAAATTAATATAAATCCTTGCCAGAATTTGGCATAGCAAAATTAATATTATACACATTAATATAATTAGCAACACTTGCCTTATCAATTACACATACATTGATATAAATCTTGGCCAGAATTATCTTATAAAATTAATATTATACAAATTAATATAAACTTAGCCAGACTTGACTTATCAAAATTAATATTGTAATAATTATAATCCACTACACATTAAATAAATTTGTGAACTTAACATCCACCTCCTCCTGTCATTTCACATATAATTATTAAGTAATTAACTAATTAATAACTTCACTAATTACCTCCGGTTCAAGAAGGACCAACGGGCAAATTAAATGTGGAAAACTGCATTTATCTGAATGTAACTAATTATGTACATAACAGTAAATGATAACAAAGATAATTATTATTTATCAGAGTTACATAGACAAGTAGGAATTTGGGACACCTAGGTCGCAAAAAATGTCCCCCTTTGATACCTACCACTGTCATATCCACAAGTTGCTCTGGACCTATTAATTAAATGAAATATACATACACCAGGAATACTGGTAAATATATAAATTTGTGGACTGTATATTGAAAATAATAAATGGTTATATATATACACAATTACATAACAGAAGGAAAATATATCTTAATATCACTTACCAATTTGACTGGATATTAAGTTGTATCATACTCAGAAAAACCTCACTAACTAAATTTATGAAAACACTGGCCAGAATTATACACAAATCTAGAGAGTTTATCTGAGGTTCCTGGAGCTGTCTTGTCCAGTCGTCTGATATCTCAAGTTATGCAGGAATGCACATCCAACAATTTCGCCTCCTATTTGAGAGGTGTCAGTCCAGTTTTAACCTCTAGAGCACGAAAAATTCTTCCCATTATATTAACGTTGTATCCAATTCAAAACCAAGATGGCAAGTCCTCGTCTGCGCAGACGCAGGCTTTCCGTTTTCTATGGCATAAATATTATTAAATACAGTATGGCCATCTATTAACATATAAATACTGAATTTCTGGAAAATATATACAGTATTTTCCACATGATAATAACTCCAGCTCTTTTGGGATGAAAACTGTCGTATTGAGTGGAATAGCAGCATGCTGATGATGTAATCAAATTTTCTTTATTAATAAAAAAAATAGCCAAAATTTACTGTGACGTGGTCGATAACTTAAAATAAAATTAATTATGGAGTAAATTTGTGGAATATTTATAACTGATTTTTTGACGAGCTTTCAAAAGTACTTTTGAAGAAAGGGTGAAATTTATTAATTTTATATGCCAAAATGTTGATGAGTGACTGCCTCTTCATTGAGTAAGAATTAAATATTGCATTAAATAAAGGAGGATCAACCGCCCCTGGAGAGAATGGTATAACTCATGATATCCCCATAAACTTCTCATTCTACCTGTCTCTATTATAATTATTATTATTATAATCATGGGGAGCGCTAAACCCATAGGATTATACAGCGCATGTGGGGGGATGGAAGGTATTCAGGCTCATTTCAGGGAACTAGAGCACAGATCCAATTCCCTAGATCTAGAGCCCCCCACCAGCGTCATGGAACCTCCTTTGAGGGGATGTGCCTATCCCTAAGCCACAATAGCCTAATACATTTAGATCAATCTCCTTAACTTGTTATCTTTGTAAAATATATGAAAGAAAAAAAATGATACATAACAGACTATACTATAACACCAGACACCAACTTTTCCATCTCTATGAAATTGATTTCATGAAAAGAAATGGTGTGCAGAATTGTATTACCACCTTTCTTACTGCACACACCTCTGCTAGCTTCACCGAATTTCTTGATCAAACATCTGCATTTGACATGGCAAATAGAATCGTTATAATACACGAACTAGCCAAAATGAATAGAGATATTAACCTATCTAGTTGGGTAATATATGTTAAACAGATTATCCTCTGTCCTTCACTAAGAAATGTCCTTAGGTACACCACAGGGACGAGTTCTCTGTCCCACGCTATTTAATGTCCTGGCTAATGCTCTCCTAAACGGTCTACCTACCTAACCTAAACATATAACTATAAGCTATGTTGATGACATTATGATCCATACAGCAGGACATAACAAGATGAGTACCAATCTTAAGGACGTTCAAGTAATTTGTAATTGACTACGCTTCATCATATCTTCAACAATAACGACGATATTGACAGGCAAATAATATTCCCCGCCCATCTGTCTGCCGGGTGAAAACATTGGCTACGTTAATCTTACAGATACCTTGGAGTAAACGTACCCTTCAATAAATCCATCATACCACTAATAAGAAATACTGGTTACCACCCCAACTATAATGCTATGTGAGAGTGACTAATTAGAGAATGATGTGCATAGCCTATATTCGATCCTTAATTGATTATGGTGCGCTCATTTTAATGTTAACTAACGAAAATTGTCTCTGGCCCTTGGAACTAGTGCATAATGAACCCCATTCTTGGCTGCCTTAAATCTGCCAAAGTTTTTAATGTGAGGAAGGAGCTTGGGGTTCCTAATATCACTGATATACTAATTGAAATTAACATTATATTAGAATGTTAAGAAATGAACCAGATACTGTCATTATAAATCCTACCAAATACCTATAAGTAAATACACAGATCTAACTGGGTTGTAAAAACATTGGATTATATTTTATAACTTGCACGAACTGTATCACTGCAGACATTAAGAGCATTTCATCCATCCATTGCAGTTGTGTTCATTTAATATCGCATACGTCACAGCCCCTCCCAACAATCTTATCACTAGTAATTCCTTAAATCATTTGCAAAGATAACTGCTTAAGAAGATATTTCTCGCGTAATTGTTAGTAATAATCTATCACAAGTTTTATACACTGATGGATCTCAGCTGGAGTCTAATAGCAGACTTACATCTGCTCTTGTTGTCACCTCCCTAGATGCTGGAATTAAATTAGAAGTCTGTCTTCGTTAGAACGAGGACATTGTAGTCCAGCAATAAAGCTACACTGAGGAGCGTTTAGTGGAGGGTTGATGGTGGGAAATGTATGGTGCATTATGTGACGTTATTGACAAGATCAAACATTATCGTCAGGAACAACTAAGCAGGAGCCTCGTCAACATCTCAAGTGTTTGGTTTCTCATCCACACCATCCCGAGTCACACAGTAAATTGATCAATGTAAATTTTAACTTCGAATCTACTACATAATATAAACCTACGACACTGTGACTGATAGATTTACTCACTTTAGTGTATATGAAAGAACAGTGGTGTTGGCAGACAGTGACTCATTAAGTGCCTCCAATTTTTTTACTACTATCTACAGGAGGAGTAAAGACTGCATAACAAAGTTGTCAAACTACTGTGGTTATTATGATAAGAAACCTGATCAGTATTTGGGTGGAAGGTGATGGAGAAAACTTGTGGAGGATACGCCAGCAATTTATATGGGGGGTTGGGGATGTTGCCTGTTATTGAGGTTGTGGGGCGGGACAGTGAGAAGCGTATTATGCCTGTCATCGCACTGCCATGTTGGTACATACTTTGGGCATGGATGTAAACCTGTCAGGGTAGTAATGTCAGTCCCCTGGCCACTCTAACTACCGGCATGGATTCTTATCTGTACACGCATGTAATGTTGTATATCAACATATGTAATGCATATATAGAATTTAAACAGCAATATAATGCAATTGTATCTTTCTGGTTGTATCTTTTCCATTAACGAATTGAGTGAGGCCTTTGTTATTGAATATTATTTAATAAAATTGTGCCAGATATATTGGCAAAGATCTACTCATATCTAATTAGATTTTTTATTAAAGCGACATTAACTGAATGAATTACATTCACATGTTTACAACAGGAGAAATTTAATTCATCAGAACGTTTATTTTGATTAATGTATAAACTATTAAAGATAAATCTCATCACAAAGGATTAACTATAAACCATACCACGGGTGGTGTTAGAACCCGCGATCAGAGTCATAAAACGAATCTCCCGCTAGGGGGAGATTCGTCTGTAAAAACTTCCATTTGTGGTCACAGTGGTGCTTATGCTAACCTTCCTATGGTGTATAAATATACCTAGTTGGATAAATCTTATTGTAGCCAGCTGGCCAAATGGCTAGCGCGTCGGTCTGGAGTTTTATGACTGAACGCTGGTTCTAACCCCACCCGTGGTATGGTTTGTTTGCACTCGTGTCATTACGATTTCGTGAGTCATGTTGTCGATTAACTATAAATCATTATCGTCAACAATCAAAAACATGCAGCTTTGACTAATTCATAAAGCAAGAAACATTGATAATTCATCTGTGTTATTGTTGAGAGAAGATGACTTGTTTATATCATGTGTTGTTTTCTCTCTCTTCTCAGTTTGCTCCTAAAAGTATTTTCTTCGGCTGCATTCTTCATTTATTCCTGAAATAATAGGAAAACGTAATTTTTACCTAAATATATAGCTAAAAACAAAAATATTTCTTTTCGAAAATCACGTAAAAACATTGACGTTTCATGGATAGTTCGTTCTAATAGTTTTAATAGGAAACTAATGGGATGTGCAGCGTCAACCAAGAATATCTCCTGATACCCTCGACAACAGCCTCGTCCTTGGGATATCTCCCAATATCCCTGACAGCAGTCTCGTCCTGGGAATATTACCTGATACCTTTGACAACAGCCTCCTCCTGCGAATGTCTCTTGATACTCTTAACAACAGCTGGTCGTCAAAGCCTATAGAGTTCACAGTCACGTGATTGGATCGGCTGATTTGCCAGCCATTTCTTGAAGTATTTTATTTATTTATTTTTTGGGAGGAACGCTAAACCTTAGGGAACTGGAGGCAATCAGAGTTGACTCAAAGAGTGGCAGTGCCGTTCCGATTCCTTGGATCAACATCCCATCACCTGCTTTGAAACACCCTAAGTTTTTTCTTTTAATAACCAGTATGGAACATATCACATTTTCCATGTCAAAATAATTTTATTTGGCATTATTGCAATGAAATTCTCGTATATCATTAATTAATGACCTAGTGGTGTGATGGAAATACTCCTACATATTGATAAGAGTCATTGAGTTGGTGGCCTCAGGCTATGGGTGAAAGAGTTATCTGATAAATATTAGTCGAGTACGTTAATTTAATACTTGTTTACACGTGACGATATGTATGTCACAGAATGAAATATACATTAAACTGTAATCCTCTTCGGAAACAAAAGTGTTTCCAGTAGTAGCTTGTCATTATGTAACAATTTTGATTAATAATGCAGCATGGCATACAGAAGGCTGTGTCTAAGGGTAAGCCTTCAAGGGGGAAGTGTCAGTGTGGTACTGTGTATCAGTGTGTAGTGTGTGCATCAAGGTGTTAAGATGTGCTGGGCGTGAGGCTTCACTTTCTTGAATGTAATTATACATTAAATCCAAATAGCTAAGTGATACACCCCCTCAACAGCAACATTAGCAAATTTCATGTGCTTCGTACCAAGCAAAGGGGAAGATTCTAAGTTAAACCCAGAAAACTGTTTGATGATACAAAACTGAAAACGGCAGATCTCCTTTAATCCAGACTAGAGGAATTTCAGCACAACGTTGTTAGATATCACTGTCCCATCCATAGCAAAGTCTCCGCTGGAAAAAAAGGTCTAGCTATTTGTGGTGCCTGGATAGCTTTAGGTATAAGTTAGGGACAACATGTTGCAGAATATCTCACAACTTTATTATGAATTTGTCTTGTAATTACTAAATTACTAAATTACGTGTGAATGCGTTACTTGCGGACGAAAAGCACAACATTACAGAAACACATAAAACGTGATTTAGGGCAACAGTAATCTTAAAATTACGCTCTGTGGATTAAAATTGTTACTGTTTTGCTTCTATGTACCGTCAGTGGCGTAAAGTTAGCGTTCTTGCCTACTACTATGTAGGTGAGTGCTTGTATATACGTCAACCCGTTCTAAGGATTTGCAGTCCATTTGTAAGTTAGGTTAGGTTAGGTTATAACGGAAAAAAACTATAAATATAAGATAAAAGACGATAAAATAGTCTGCTGTGGAAACAGAAAATGAGTAGCCACTGCCCGAAGCTCATATAACTAAATCATATTTCAACTGTTCAAGGCTCTGTCAAGAGCCACCCATTTGACTGTTATTACAATAGTGTCATATTGTCTGTGGTTAAGAGGATGGGCTGACGTCCGTAACTCCTCATTAACATAATTTGTTACGTTCATATTAGTGTTGAAATTTTACTGTCAGCTGAGTGGCTAATTTTTGTGCATCATGTAACCTCTCGTAACCTCGCCGGGGCACACACGTGTGTACGTGGGCTCAGTACCCTTAAGCGTTAGTGGTGGTCCCTATAAGGGGAAAAACGAGAAAGGTAAAGTGGAAATCAGTTTTTTTCGTGACATACAGAGTGAAGTAGGATGCGGGTAGGATGTCAGTACAGCATACCTGTGGAACTTGTAAAAACAAAATCTTTGGAAGGAAATCCAGGATCACATGCAACCTTTGCTTTTCCAAGCATCGTATCTCTTGTTCAGGAATAAACACTGGCTCAAAAAATTACCTCGAACTAGCAAGGTGCTTCTGGTTGTGCAATAAAGATACAGAACTTTGGGCAGGTATCAGAAAGGTACTAAGGAAGGTAATAAATAATAAAAATAAGCAAGAAAATAAAGATGAACTCTTGGACAGTCTACCAAAGATATATAAAACTTGGGAGGAAGAGATAGGAGGAGTGAACCAAAAAATGCAGAATACCCATACCACAACCGATACCACAACAGATGACTCAAAACTATATAGTCACTCAGTGAAAAAAACACAGGAAACAAAAACGTCAGTTAACGCAAGCCCCACACACAGTGCTAATCCAAACCCAACCCCTAGTCCTAGCGCTATTGCCCACAGGGCTGATGCTGGCCCAGGCCCAGGCTCAGCCCCCCAGCCCCAGTGCTCACTCAGACTCAGCACCCAGCCTTAGTGCCAGTCCAAACTCTGCTAGGGACTATGCCACAGTCACAGCTGAAACCTTAAATATACAACTATCATTACACAAAACCATAGCCCACATTACACATGTAGTGTAAGAGCTTCTTCTTCTTCTTCTTCTTCTTCTTCTGGGGAAAGTAGTTCCCTGGAAGCAAGATGGGGTGGCCCTGGCTTGGATACTGAGGATTATAGTGCAGTCCTAGAAACTGCACAAACTGAGAACACACCTACCAAAAATTCTACCCATCCAAAAGTGAAATTGTGTAAATTCTATGTTAGGGGCATCTGTAAGCATGTACTATCAGGAAAAAGCAAATGGGACATGCAACCTTGAGCATCCCAAAAAATGTCGTGACCTCCTGTCTAAAGGAGTGTGTAATTCTCCCTTCTGTAAATCCTTTCACCCAGAAATGTGCCACTTCTCGGTCCTCCAAAAATAGTGCTACAACACCAACTGCCCAGCATACTATCTAAAAGGGACCATGAGGTACAGACCTCATAAGACAAACAATAGTAGTTACAACCCCACTCCAAGTGATTTTTTTAGTGGCAGGAAACGAAGAAAGAAAATGGAAGGAAATAACAAAAATAGTCCAGGACCTTGGAGCCTTGTTGGACTGGAGGCACAGCCAGTTTCTCCCCCCCCCCCCCCCGGACCTCCAGAACTACAACTACTGATGCCAATAACAAAATCCCCCAACAAACACCGAATACAACCTCGTTTATATTTGCTAATATACAGGGCCTTAAGCCATCCACCAACAACAAAATACCTTTTATCAGTGGACTTCTAGAGGAATCAAATGCGATGTTTGCAGCCTTCACAGAGACTCACACAAAAGATCAATTTGACAATGAAAGATGGATAAATGGGTACAACCTTTTTAGATGCGACAGAAAGAACGGGCAACAAGGGGGGGTTGGCTTGTATATCAAAGAGTCGCTCATCTGCACAAAGATGCTGAACACCACAAATGATGTAGTTGAAGTTCTAACAATAAAGACCGACAACCAAAATCTAGTCATTGTGGTTGTATATAAGCCACCAGATGCAACTTCCCAACAGTTCAAGCAACAGCTACTGACAATTGATTACTGTCTAGAAAGCCTTCCAGCTCCATCCCCAAACATCTTACTGCTTGGTGATTTCAACCAAAGGCATACAAAATGGAAGAATGTAGCAAATAATGTTATTGCAGAAACAATCCCTGGAGGTAGCGCAGATGAAAGGTCACACACACACGAGCTACTAAATCTCTGCTATAAACAAACCCTAAGATGGAACGCAGGCGAGAGAGAAATATCATAATCTATGCTTGGAAAATCCTAGAAGGAATGGTAATGAATCTGCACACAGAAATCACTCCCTACGAAAGTAAACGACTGGGCAGGCGGTACAAAATACCCCCAATGAAAAGTAGGGGCGCCAATGGTACACTAAGAGAAAACACCATAAGTGCCCGGGGCCCAAAACTGTTCAACAGCCTCCCACTATGCATAAGGGAAATTACCATTAGGCCCCTGTCTGCCTTCATGAGGAGGGAGCTGGACAGATACTTAAAGTCGGTGCCAGATCAGCCGGGCTGTGGTTCGTACGTTGGACTACATGCGGCCAACAGTAACAGCCTGGTTGATCAGGCCCTGATCCACCGGTAGGCCTGGTCGTGGACCGGGCCGCGGGGGCGTTGATCCCCGGAATAACTTCCAGGTAGACTCCAGATAGTGGATCCAACAAGACTGGTATGAAACATAACAATATCAAAAACAAGTGATTCCGATCACAATCTAATCGAAGTTCAAAAGCCGACGAAAAATCACTGAGCTCCTCAAGAACGCTAGATTATCTGATACACGGAAGGAAGAGCTGACCAAGGAAGTGGAAAGTATCGAACTTAAGTTAATTAAAGGACTCTTACAGGACCCAGGAGAGACAGGAGGAGCTAAAAGCGATTAGTGAAATTGAAAAATTTGAAATATTTCATTTCATATGCCAAAAACAATTCAATTCAATTCAATTCAGTTCAAGTTTATTCTCTATAAGGGTTACAATGTGGGGTTTACAGGATTTGGATACTGTGTGGTTTACATGTTATAAAATACTAATTACAGAGGGGGCCACTAGGACACCTAGCATGGCTAGGCATTTCGGGCAGACTTAGATTAATTCTTAACATTAAGTCCTTACAGATTATGGTATTAAGGCTAGGTGACTACATCATAATTTGTGAGTTTAGCAATGTGAATGTCTCTATATTGTGTCTATATTGGAGTATCATAGGCAAACTTATGACTAGTTAGGATTCATTATTTTAAGATTAAGATTAGTATTTCTGTGTTTATAGTCATTGGGTGAATGAGTGTAAGTGGACCCCCGGTTAACGATATTTCCAGAAGTATGTTCAGGTGCCAGTACTGACCGAATTTGTTCCCATAAGAAATATTGTGAAGTAGATTAGTCCATTTCAGACCCCCAAACATACATGTACAAACGCACTTACATAAATACAATTACATAATTGGTCACATTCGGAGGTAATCGTTATGCGGGGGTCCACTGTACGTAATTGTGAACCACCAGGTGGTTATTATGTAGTTAGTTGTCGGGATGTATCAGGGAGATAAGATGTTTTCTAACTGTAGTTTTGAAAGTGATGAGTGTGTCTGCAGTTCTAGAGTTTTCAGGTAGGGTGTTCCAGATTTTAGGTCCTCTGAAATACAATGAATTTTTGTAAAGGTTTAGTCGGACATGGGGAATGTCATAGAGATGTTTGTGTCTGGTGTTATGCCTGTGGATCCTGTCACAACTATCAAGAAAGCGTTTTAGGTCAAGGTTAATATTGGAATTTAAGGTCCTGTAGATATAGATTGCACAGCAGTAAGTGTGGATGTTCTGAACAGGGAGTAAGTTTAGATCTATGAAGAGTGGGGGGGGGGGTGTTGCCAGGGATGGGATTTGGTGATTATTCTTACTGTGGCTTTTTGTTGGGTTATTATTGGCTTTAGGTGTGTTGCTTCAGTTGAACCCCAAGCACAGATAGCATAGGTGAGGTATGAATATATAAGTGAATGGTATAGGGCAGTTTGCGGCACGTAGTATTGTATCTTGGAGAGGATCCCCACCGTTTTGGATACTTTTTGCTCAGACAAGATGGGACTTAAACAGATGACAATAAAGAAATGAGTGAAATAATGAAATCCCAATACGACTCCGTGTTTAGCGAGCCACAAATCAGCCTAAAGATCGACAGTCCAAATGACTTTTTTATGAATGAGCCTCAAAACTCCATCAATGTATGCCAAATTTCCGACATTACCCTAACTCCGATAGACCTTGAGAAAGCCATTGACAACATGCCCATACACTCAGCCCCACGCTCAGATTCGTGGAACTTTGTGTTCATTAAGAACTGCAAGAAACCCCTTTCGCGTGCCCTAAGTATACTACGGAGAAGGAGCTTAGACATGGGTGAAATTCCACAGTCACTAAAAACAACGGATATAGCCCCCCTCCATAAAGATGGCAGCAAAGCATTGGCTAATAACTATAGACCAATAGCTCTAACGTCCCACATCATAAAAATCTTTGAAAGAGTGGTAACAAGCACGATTGCAAACCACTTGTATTCCCAAAAACTGCACAATCCAGGGCAACATGGGTTCAGAGCAGGTCGCTCCTGCCTCTCACGACTACTAGATCACTATGATATGGTCTTGGATGCACTGGAAGAAAAACAGAATGCAGATGCAATATACACAGACTTTGCAAAAGCCTTTGACAAGTGTGATAATGGCGTAATAGCGCACAAAGTGCGTGTTAAAGGAATAACTGGCAAAGTGGGGAGATGGATCTTCAACTTTCTAACAAATCGAAAACAAAGAGTTAAATAGAGTTAAATTGTAAGCTGTCATAGTGAAAAGCTCTGTTCCACAAGGCACAGTACTCGCCCCCATCCTGTTCCTCATCCTCATATAAGACATAGACAGAGATGTAATCCACAGAACTGTGTCATCCTTTGTAGACGATACTAGGATCTGCACGAGATTCATCTACTGCGGACATGATTAACCTCCAAGAAGAAATAAACCAAGTTTTCCAATGGGCAACGGAAAACAATATAATGTTCAATGAAGACAAATTCCAAGTACTCCTTTATGGAAAACTGGAGGAGATAATAACTAGAACTGAGTATACTACAAACTCTTATCATATAATAGAGCGAAAAAATAATGTGAGGGACCTGGGAGTGGTAATGTCTGAGGATCTCACTTTTAAGGACCACAACAGTGCCGCGATCATAGCTGCAAAAAAAATGATAGGATGGATAATGAGAATGTTCAAAAGAAGAAATGCCAAGCTAATGATGATCCTTTTCAAATCACTTGTTCTCTCTAGACTGGAATACCGGTTAGAGACTGAGCAGGCGGTGCAAAATACCCCCAATAAAAAGTAGGGGCGCCACTGGTACACTAAGTGTCCGGGGCCCTAGATTGTTCAACAGCCTTCCACCATGCATAAGGGGAATTACCAATAGGCCCCTGGCTGCCTTCAAGAGGGAGCTGGACAGATACTTAAAGTCGGTGCCGGATCAGCCGGGCTGTGGTTCATACGTTGGACTACGTGCGACCAGCAGTAACAGCCTGGTTGATCATGCCCTGATCCCCAGGTAGGCCTGGTCGTGGACCGGGCCGCGGGGACGTTGATCCCCGGAATGCCCTCCAGGTAGACTCCAGGTAGATGTGTCCATCTTGTGGACAGCCCAGTAGCATATTAATGCACAAATTAATAGGGACTTGGTCCTAAAAGGATTGTGGAAAATTCTGAATTGTGGAAAATTTTGAACTAGAGTACACTTGGTTACATTTACTAAATAGTCATCTGTACAATTATGCTTTATCAACGGTGAGGAATTAGATACATGCAACACCTAGGTATATTTATTTGAAGACGTTTCGCCAACCCGTTTTTCACTATCTTCTGTGTGTTGCTCTGCAAGGATGTGGGACTGATTACCTTGTTTTTCTCTGTCTTCCTTGTATTGTTCTAGGCACTATTACAGCTACTATCTCCAGTTTGATCACTCAGATTACCTCTGTACTGAACTGATAACTAGATTCTTAGGTGTTGAATCTTTGTCTAATTCTTCATCTTAATATTGTATACTAATATATATAGGTATATTTTATTACATAATATGGTACAAAAGATTTAAGGGATACATTGTTGATATAAAGATGGCATATACAGTACATGGGGTGTGAGAGATACATGTCTGGTACATAGTGCTACGTGTTTGTCACTGACTATAATGCGACAATATCATCCAGCTTCTCAGAGCTGGGGCGTGTGCCCAAAATACAACAGCACTGAGTCGCTGGAACAGAAAATTAGCTGCCCTGGGATCCCTAGTTACCCTGATGAATCTTTTGCCTAGCTCCTTAAGGAACTCAGGTGGACTCTTTCCCTACTAGCCAAGGGTCTCCGAGCCTATGGAAACAAACATAATGATGCGCAAGTTCTCCATACTTTCTAGACTATTGGGACTCTGAAGCTGGCAGCTGCCCCTCCTTCGTCCCTGGTGTATTGGAGATAGGTATCACCCAAGGTAGATGCACATGTGTAGTCTCACACCACCTACTTGCCGTCTGTCCAGGCTTGAAGGGTGATACCATCTGGACGTTTCTGGCTGCCCTCACATCTGCATAGTTGGGGTGGCTCCCTTACTGCTGGGCATCTGGCTGTTATGAGGCTCATCTTGATAACGGTATTAACCACCTCATGTCTTCCAATCTTTTCCTCGGATTTACGTCACACAAGACCATGATACTCGAATCGGCCTGCTGCTTCGCTGCCACAAACACGCCTGTGTTCGGCGAGAATAGGGGCGGCAAGTCGAAGGGCAACACCAATGCGGATGGTCTGTGGGTCGAGGCGTGTGCCAAGGCTGGACTTGGGAACAGCCAACGTCCCCTGCATGAGGAGCTCTCACTGCCAGGAAACGGCTGTATCCTTCCTTGACACACTCTGAAGCATTGTTGTATGTATATATACATTGTATATATATATATATATATATATATATATATATATATATATATATATATATATATATATATATATATATATATATATATATATGTTCCGAATATGACTGGTCAATTACAGCTCTGTCCTTTCTAAAATTTTCTCTTATACATTTAATGCATTGTTGATGTGCACCAAAAGGAACTTAGAAAACTTACCTAACCTTATTATAGAAAGAACAATTTATTTTAGCCTAACCCAACTAAATATATTTTAGATTGGTTTACAATAATTTAATACTAAACAAACACAGTGAAATATATTTTTTTCGTTAGGTTCAGAATGAATTTGGCGAAATTATTGCATACACAAATTTTCACTTGTCCTATATGGCAAGTTGAACGTTGCTATATAAGCCAAGATCGCAAGTTCTGCCTATTATATATATATATATATATATATATATATATATATATATATATATATATATATATATATATATATATATATATATATATATATATATATATATATATATATGCAATAAGATCACAGTAAACAGGTGATTTCAGAATATGCAAAACAACCACTCTGAAAGAATAGAGAAATTCCAAGCGCTTTCGTGACTACTCACATTATCAAGGAACATAGCTCCTTGATAATGTGAGTAGTCACGAAAGCGCTTGGAATTCCTCTATTCTTTCAGAGTGATTGTTTTGCATATATATACATATATAAATATATATATATATATATATATATATATATATATATATATATATATATATATATATATATATATATATATATATATATATATATATATATGTATATGTATATATATATGTACATATATATATATATATATTATATATATATATATATATATATATATATATATATATATATATATATATATATATATATATATATATATATATATATATATATGTCGTGCCGAATAGGCAGAACTTGCGATCTTGGCTTAAATAGCAACGCTCATCTTGCCATATAGGTCAAGTGAAAATTTGTGTATGCAATAACTTTACCAAAATCATTCTGAACCTAACGAAAAAAATATATTTCACTGTGTTTGTTTAGTATTAAATTACTGTGAACAAATCTAAACTATATTTAGTTGGGTTAGGCTAAAATAAATTGCTCTTGTTATAATAAGGTTAGGTAAGTTTTCTAAGAATCTTTTGGTGCAAAATTAAAATTTTTTACATTAACATTAATGAAAAAAATATATCTTTAAGCGTATAAGAGAAAATTTTAGAAAGGATTTAATTTTAAATGAGCTCTTGCTAATTGACCAGTTTTACATATTCGGCACGACATATATATATATATATATATATATATATATATATATATATATATATATATATATATATATATATATATATATATATATATATATATATATATGCAATAAGATCACAGTAAACAGGTGATTTCAAAATATGCAAAACAACCACTCTGAAAGAATAGAGCGCTTGGAATTTCTCTATTCTTTCAGAGTGGTTGTTTTGCATATATATATATATATATATATATATATATATATATATATATATATATATATATATATATATATATATATATATATATATATATATATTATCACACTGGCCGATTCCCACCAAGGCAGGGTGGCCCGAAAAAGAAAAACTTTCACCATCATTCACTCCATCACTGTCTTGCCAGAAGGGTGCTTTACACTACAGTTTTTAAACTGCAACATTAACACCCCTCCTTCAGAGTGCAGGCACTGTACTTCCCATCTCCAGGACTCAAGTCCGGCCTGCCGGTTTCCCTGAACCCCTTCATAAATGTTACTTTGCTCACACTCCAACAGCACGTCAAGTATTAAAAACCATTTGTCTCCATTAACTCCTATCAAACACGCTCACGCATGCCTGCTGGAAGTCCAAGCCCCTCGCACACAAAACCTCCTTTACCCCCTCCCTCCAACCTTTCCTAGGCCGACCCCTACCCCGCCTTCCTTCCACTACAGACTGATACACTCTTGAAGTTATTCTGTTTCGCTCCATTCTCTCCACATGTCCGAACCACCTCAACAACCCTTCCTCAGCCCTCTGGACAACAGTTTTGGTAATCCCGCACCTCCTCCTAACTTCCAAACTACGAATTCTCTGCATTATATTCACACCACACATTGCTCTCAGACATGACATCTCCACTGCCTCCAGCCTTCTCCTCGCTGCAACATTCATCACCCATGCTTCACACCCATATAAGAGCGTTGGTAAGACTATACTCTCATACATTCCTCTCTTTGCCTCCAAGGATAAAGTTCTTTGTCTCCACAGACTCCTAAGTGCACCACTCACCCTTTTCCCCTCATCAATTCTATGATTCACCTCATCTTTCATAGACCCATCCGCTGACACGTCCACTCCCAGATATCTGAATACATTCACCTCCTCCATACTCTCTCCCTCCAATCTGATATCCAATCTTTCATCACCTAATCTTTTTGTTATCCTCATAACCTTACTCTTTCCTGTATTCACTTTCAATTTTCTTCTTTTGCACACCCTACCAAATTCATCCACCAATCTCTGCAACTTCTCTTCAGAATCTCCCAAGAGCACAGTGTCATCAGCAAAGAGCAACTGTGACAACTCCCACTTTATATGTGATTCTTTATCTTTTAACTCCACGCCTCTTGCCAAGACCCTCGCATTTACTTCTCTTACAACCCCATCTATAAATATATTAAACAAGGGCTCTGGTGGCCTGGTGGTTAACGCTCTCGCTTCACACGGTGAGGGCCTGGGTTCGATTCCCAGCCAGAGTAGAAACATTGGACGTGTTTCTTTCCACCTGTTGTCTATGTTCCCCATCAGTAAAATGGGTACCTGGGTGTTAGTCGACTGGTGTGGGTCGCATCCTGGGACACTGACCTAAGGAGGCCTGGTCACAGACCGGGCCGCGGGGGCGTTGCCCCTCGGAACTCTGTACAGGTAAATCTCTGTACAGGTACAGGTAACCACGGTGACATCACACATCCTTGTCTAAGGCCTACTTTTACTGGGAAATAATTTCCCTCTTTCCTACATACTCTAACTTGAGCCTCACTATCCTCGTAAAAGCTCTTCACTGCTTTCAGTAACCTACCTCCTACACCATACACCTGCAACATCTGCCACATTGCCCCCCTATCCACCCTGTCATACGCCTTTTCCAAATCCATAAATGCCACAAAGACCTCTTTAGCCTTATCTAAATACTGTTCACTTATATGTTTCACTGTAAACACCAGGTCCACACACCCCCTACCTTTCCTAAAGCCTCCTTGTTCATCTGCTATCCTATTCTCCGTCTTACTCTTAATTCTTTCAATAATAACTCTACCATACACTTTGCCAGGTATACTCAACAGACTTATCCCCCTATAATTTTTGCACTCTCTTTTATCCCCTTTGCCTTTATACAAAGGAACTATGCATGCTCTCTGCCAATCCCTAGGTACCTTACCCTCTTCCATACATTTATTAAATAATTGCACCAACCACTCCAAAACTACATCCCCACCTGCTTTTAACATTTCTATCTTTATCCCATCAATCCCTGCTGCCTTACCCCCTTTCATTTTACCTACTGCCTCACGAACTTCCCCCACACTCACAACTGGCTCTTTCTCACTCCTACAAGATGTTGTTCCTCCTTGCCCTATACACGAAATCACAGCTTCCCTATCTTCATCAACATTTAACAATTCCTCAAAATATTCCCTCCATCTTCCCAATACCTCTAACTCTCCATTTAATAACTCTCCTCTATATATATATGTCGTGCCGAATAGGCAGAACTTGCGAATTTGGCTTAAATAGCAACGCTCATCTTGCCATCTAGGACAAGTGAAAATTTGTGTATGCAATAATTTCGAAGATATCGTTCTGAACCTAACGAAAAAAATATATTTCATTGTGTTTGTTTAGTATTAAATTACTGTAAATGTATTTAAAATATATTTAGTTGGGTTAGGCTAAAATAAATTGCACTTGTTATAATAAGGTTAGGTAAGTTTTCTAAGATTCTTTTGGTTCAAAATTAAAATTTTTTACATTAACATTAATGAAAAAATGTATCTTTAAACGTATAAGAGAAAATTTTAGAAAGGACTTAATTTTAAATGAGTTCTTGCTAAATGACCAGTTTTACATATTCGGCACGACATATATATATATATATATATATATATATATATATATATATATATATATATATATATATATATATATATATATATATATATATATATATATATGTATATATATATTATAAGCGATGTATATATAATTATAAGCGAGTTTATAATATTGGAAATATTCCTTAATAACTGGACACCTATAGCACACAAGAAACTAACGGTGGCAGCATATTTCGCATCTGTTTTCATCTTTGTTTACATACCAATCAGCCAAATGTACTGGTATCGACACTTTTGGCTGTCAATTGCACATGTTATTTTCTTTCTAATGTAAGTTATTCATTAGATATGCTTGCGTACGTTCATGTTATATTTGATTATAAATTTATAAGGCTACATTCTGATTGCACTGGCATGTCATCTGAATTCATCAAACTTTAATATTTAAAATGATAAGAGTAGACTTACCAAAGCCATATTCAACATTATTTAAATTTCTTAGCTAAAATATACACAAGCACTAGCTAGTGACCTGGCAACTGCAGTTTTCTGTTGTCATCATCAGCGTGAGGCAGTGAGTAGCTTCAACTGCGTATCTTCTTACAGGCGCAGCCACTGGTACTACTCTCACGCTCTCCGACTGCTAAATAAGAGATAGGATAGCACTGTTGCTATGACAGTCAAAGGGAGGACTGTTTAACGAGTCGTAAATAGTGATTATTTGACTTAGATAATTCTACCGCGCAGCAATTAACCAAGTGCTAGTCTTTCGCGTTTAATTTGCAGCTTGAGTTCAGCGGTCTAATTATTAGTGCATCCTCTTAATTACGAAAGCTGCACATTTCTTCGGCGAGACATGACAGAAGAATCATTTATAGGTTACCTCGAACCTGGGAAGACACTGATGACCAAATAAACATGATTGAAGAGAACGGGGAGATCAGATTGAACAATAGCGGCAAGGAAGGCAGAGCTAAATAAGGAAAATCATAGCAAGAATGATTACCGTGGGATACAAGCGGGGAACAGAATTTTCCTATTAGGCTGCGGGAGTGTCGGCCAGAAGGTGAGGTCAGACTGGTCTGGACTGTGTTGAGACATTGTTTTTCCTCTGATTGTGGGGCTTCCCAAAGATATGTAATCTGAACAGACTTCTGCTGCGAGGACATGGGCTCTTGTGTTTGATACAGACGATAATGGGACTTACCTAAAAAAATATTGGCGATAATATTTAAGTAATGAAAGAAATATTCAGTACATTAAATACACTCTGTTAGAAATGTTGGGTCACCTGAAGATTCTCCTCTCCTCTTTAAAAGTTATCAGGGGAAGGCGCTAAACCCGTAGGAATCAGTTCCTGTGGAATGGGAGGCAGTCATCTTTCATCTAAGGAAAAGGAGTTCAAGCTCAATTTCTTGGATCAAGAGCTCCTAACCAGCGTTAGTCTTCCTCGAGGGATTCTTCCCAATTATAATGAGACATTTGAGGAAAACCCACATGTAAATAGACACAATATAAGATATATACTGTATGAATATCACTGGTATTATATACTGACAAGTATGTTAATAAGACACGATATTCGGTTTATGGCATTGTGTTCAGAAGAGGCGGGGCCAGGAGCTGAGTCTCGACCTCTGCAACCACAATTAGGTGAGTACCTGATGAAAGAAACGTCTTAAGAACGTCTCTGCTGATCAGAAGTAAATCAGTGTTTGACTTTATTTGGTTATCCTTGGTTAAATCTACATAATGTTCCTTTAGTAAATCTTAATTAATTATGTGCATTCTTGTTTAAACTTTAAACGCTGGTAACTCTAAGTTTACTTAGATATCTTTTTTAAATTATTTTGACCTGTGTTAATCACATTTTCCCCATTTTTATAAAATAAATTGATAAAATTGAAACACCGATTTTCATGCGATAATTATATAATTTGAGTACCTCATCCAATTGTGTCTTCACCTTTCAAAGCTGATCCCTCGATAATTCAAATTATTACTGGCTTCAAACTTACTGTGCTGGTGTATTTAAGGATATTGGTCCTCTGAGATAAAATGAGAATTTGTCTTTAGTTTGACTTTTGAAGCTGTTGTTGCTTAGTGGAAGGTTTGATATATCTTATTTTGTTAATTTTATTGAAAAGTGAGGCTATTAGTGTCCATGTGATAACTTGTGAATACCAAATCTGAATCACCTCAGATTATCAAAGCTAATACTTAAATGCGTTATAAACTTATGCCACACGCTGTGTATAATGATGTACAGGGGATTGGGGTTACACAATATGGAGATACCTTTCTCGGATCGCGCAGCGACCAATATACATCCAGCTTAGCGCGCTCACATGGATATGCTGTAATAATGATTATTGTCCTCATCCCTCTCGGGCCGTGTGGACAGGCTGCGCAGTCGCTCCTGAATCAGCTGGTTTTCTGCGCAGTTTTCCTCAGTACTTTCATAATGGCGGAAGGTGGACGTAGACGTGTCAACACTGTTTGTCTTGAACTTGTGAAGGGATCGCTCAATAGTCAGAACACCCATCTTTTGCTGACGGCGATATTAAGAGACATGTATGGCATCGCAAATGAGGAGCTCTATGGCGTGTCGTTGAATGATAGTTCAAGGCTTTTCGTCAAATTCCGGCAGAGCAGCACCTATGAAAATATGGTGGCCAGGTACCAGGATGTGGTTAAGCCGGTTAACCCTGGTGTTACTGTCCGCCTCCATGATGTATCCATGATGTATCTTGGATCGAGGTGCGTAATGTTCCTTTTGAAGCTGATGAGAGTGATTTAAGGAACGTTTTTGGACGTTATGGTACGATACATTTGGCGACATTGGGACGTTGGTGTGATGGACAGCTTGTTGGTATGCCGGAAGGGTCTTTTTCCCTTAAAATGTCCCTAAAGCACCCTATACCATCGTACGTGGTGATGGAGGACTTCCGTACTCAAGTCTTCGTTACGTACACGGGTCAGAGGTGTACGTGTCGACTATGTGGGACATATGACCACATTGCAGCGCAATATCCTATGCGACGAGGTAGATCAACAGATGATGCAAGGACTAATGACGCAACGAAGCAGCAAACATATGCTACGGCAACGCAGCATGAGTCTCTGGCATGGGAGACGTGGAGTGAGGAGGTAGAGAGGGAGACAGAGTTGTCTTCTACATGTGTGACCCTACCTGGAGTTGGAGAGGACGTAGGCTTGGTGTCAGCGATGGGTGAGGAGGATTCTGCAATTGCTCAGGATGTGATGGAGGCATCCATTCAGGAGGCTCTGCATGAATTGCTGGACGTTTTGGCGTCTGCGATGACCCATGCTGAGCTGGAAAACGAGGGTGTAGAGGCAAGGGCAGGAGGCCCCAACGTGCAGGTCGCGTGTGGTGTGGAAGCAGAGCAGGTTGTAGTAGTGGACGTCCACAGGGATACCAGTCTAGAGGAGGATATGGTTGCAGATCGTAGTTCTCGCAAGAGAGCTGCTGTGATAACCGATAGTGATGATGTTTTGACTCCTGGGCAAAGGTCTGGGAGAAAAGGATGGTACGATGTGCCCCGTAGGGGTACGGGTGGAACAATGAGTGTTGAGCATGTGAAAGCGGAAGGCACAGGGGGGTGTGGGGAGAGGGGGGGTGCTCGTCTAGGATCTAAGAGTATTAAGGTGTCTAAAGGGAAGCCTCCATTAAATCCTTCAAGTGTATTACTTTAAATATTAACGGGTTGAAGTCAGTAGATAAATGTAAGAGTCTGAAGGTATTTTTAAAGAGATATGTACCTGATGTCGTGTTCCTGCAAGAACACAATTATAAATCATTGGGAGAGTTAATGATTGATGGGTACGATGTGTACATGGGTTGTTCTGCATGACTGAAAGATGGTGTGGCATTGTTAATTAAAGAAGCTAGCCCATTTTCTCTGCAAAGATGTGAGGTGGGGGAGGAGAGGCGGGTGGTTGGGTGGTTCGGGTGGATGGCGCATGGGGTGGGGTTCAAGTGGGTTTCATAGGGGTGTACAGGCCTGCAGAAGGAGACATGGGCGTCAAAAATAGGTTCTTTAGGGATGTCCTTGTTTACCATTTAAGATCGCTGCCAGTCGTAACGATTCTAGGAGGTGATTGGAACTGTATTGTTCGCCGTAAGGATGTAGAACCTAGAGGAAGGGGTTTTTTCTCGGGGTATTTAGGGGATCTGTTGCGAGGCATGAATGTAGTGGATGTAGGAGGGGAGGAGGTGGGTGGATTCATGCATACGTTCATTAGGCGCGATTATGCGGCGAGGCTGGATCGAATCTATGTTTCTCGGGGGGTGAGTGTAAGCAGCGTTTGTGCATTGAATGTGAGCTTCTCTGATCATAGAGGGGTTCTGGTAGACTTGGATTGGGAGGGATTGCCAAAGCGTTTCAGGGGTTATTGGAAGTTGAATGTTGGGTTATTGTGCAAAGGGGATGGGAGGGAATCTTTTGAGAGTGCTTGGGGGAGATGGTGGGCAGATGGTTGGGAGGGTAGACATCCTTGAGTGGTGGGACACGGTCGGTAAGGGGAATGTGAGGGATTTTTATCAGAAGCGGGGAAAGGAAGAGCGGAGATATCAATATGGTGTTTTACATTACCTTGAAGGTCAACTGCAGGAATGTTATATGTGGGGGGGGGGTGAGTATCCGGTGGTTGAGATTGAGGGTTTAAAATAACTGATTAGGGACATTCAAAATCGTGAATTTGATGCAGCACGAATCGCGGGAGGAATCGATGAGGCTTTATGGGGCGACTGTCCTTCGGCATATGTCTTGAGAGAGCAGGGAAAACGTCGCAGGGCGACAGAAATAATGAGCTTGAGTGTCCAGGAGCAAATGGAGGGGTATCGTCAGGGGCAGGTGCTCATGTCAACAGAGGGTATGGGTTGCTACGTGGATGCATGGTACAAGATGCATGGCAAAAGAGTGGGAGTTAATGATGAGGTGCTAGGGGAAATGGGTGAATGGGTATGTTGTAATCTAGAGCATAAGGATGTATGGCAAAAGAGTGGGAGTTAATGATGAGGTGCTAGGGGAAATGGGTGAATGGGTATGTTGTAATCTAGAGCACAAGGATCGGATGAATCTGAGTGGACCTATAAGCGAGGAGGAGATTAGAATGGCAGTGGAGGGTATGAGGTGTGGGAAAATCGCTGGGGATTGATGGTATTCCTTGAGATTTTTATAAGGAAAACTGGGAATGTTTGCATGAATTTTTAGTGGTTTTATTTAATGCTATGAAAACCTAAGGTAGACTGGGGGAACAGCAATGTATGGGTGTGGTGGTCATGGTTCCGAAAAAGAAGTCTTGTCATTATGTACACGATTATCGATGGATATCTTTAATGTGTGGTAATTACAAGATATTTGCTAAAATGTTAGGGAATAGGATGAAATGAGTTCTTGACAAAGTTTTGAATGAGGGTCAATATGGTGTGCCTGGGCGATCAATGTGTGTGGGGCAAGGGATCATACATAGGTTTATAGACGAAAGTGGGGGGGGGCAAATAAAGGTGGGGTATTAGCATTGGATTGGCATGCGGCATATGACTGTGTGGAGTGTGAAGCGCTGTGGGAGTTAATGCAGTGGCAAGGGTTTGGGAGGAAAATCGTCAGTTGGACAAAGGTGTTGTATGAACAGGCCATGGTACGGGTGCAGGTAAATGGTAGGCTAGGAAAACTAGTTAGGATGGAAAGGGGCTTGAGGCAAGGGTGCCCTGTGTCACAGCTTCTCTTTGCGTTGATTCAGGATCCATTCTATAGGGCTGTGCGAGGGAGTGTAAGGGAGGGAGTGAAGAGAGATGAAGTGGCTGTGGAACTAGGGATCGTGGGTTATGTGGATGATACCACGGTTCTATTTAGAAGGTCAAAGGATTTACGAAAGGTGGGTGAATTGGTGGAGCGTTTCGGAAGGGCAACAGGGATGACGGTTAATAGGGAAAAGTCTATGCTTATGAGGGTGGGGCTCTAGGACAGGAAGAAGGCTGGCCCCTGGTGTGTCAAATTAAGGTGTGTGGGGTTGTTCATATGGAAAATCTTCAGGAGGCGAGGTAGGTGAATTCGAGAGAAGCTGTATATAGGGTTCTGGGTAGATTGGCGGGATTGCATACAGGAGGTCTGACGTTACATCAGCGTGCTATTGTGGTGAATGTGCTTTTGTATGGTAAGCTGTGGCATGTGAGAGGTATATATCCCTTGAATACGTGTGATGAGAAGCATATGTTGAAGCGTGTATAATAGATATATTTGGGGTTCGGGATGTGACTGGTTATCGAGAGATGTGTGTCTTCCGGCATGCCGGGGAGGGCTGGGGTTAATGGCGTTGCATCAAAGGATGTTGGGCATGTATGTTAAACACAGTTATTTGAGGGAGGGTAGGGTTGCAGGCACAGGTTTGGCATGGGTTCAAAGGGATTTGGAGTGTTGGATGAGGGGTAGAGATGTCCAGATGTGTGAGGGAATGTTGAGGTTATTAATTTATGCACCGGACCCACGCAGGGTCAAGATAGGATGACTGGCTCAGGTGGGTGGTAGGGAGGTGGTTGCTAAGGTGGAAGGTATATATCCGATGTATGCGTGGAGTGATATATGGGGCCATTTAAAAGGGTTACGATTGAAGGCAGTGGTAAGGGAGGTAATGTTTAAATTTCTCCACAATATATTGCCGTCTGGAGAAGTGTTGGCAAATAGGCGTGTGCAGGAGGGTGGGGAGTGTTGTGTGTGTGGGGACATTGACACTGTTTTTCATGCTGTATTTTTTGTGCGAGGTTGGAACCAGTGAGGGAGTGGTTTAGTATGGTTTTACGTATGGTGGGTGGAGGTGGAATTAGTGTTTTAAGGGGGTTAAGCTTAGATGTGGGGGGGGTGCCGGTGCAGAACGCAATGGGTAATCTAGTTACAGAGTTTGTGTATACGTCATGGGTTTACAGACATGTGTCAGTAAGGGAGAGAATCAGGGCACTGGCAGCGATATTTTATGGGGCGCAACGGAGGAATAAGGACATCACTGGGAACAGGTGGCATTTAACCTTTTCGGAGGGATATCGTAGCTTCCCCGTCAGGGACTTATGGGCGTTGCGAGCTTAAGGGGTAAAATGAAGCTGGCTTCTTGAGGTATGCGTGGGCATGAGTGATGCTTTTGATAAATAAAGGTGTGGTGTACTTGCCATTGTAAGACTTAACAATACAAGATCTTGCAGTGGACAGAGTGCACATAGCATCATTTAGCCACTAAAGAAAGCTTACACAGTGATAGACTTCTTAACTAGTAAATTTAAATATAAAAAGAGTGGAAATGTGAGGAATACGTTCAAGTTTTGTACATATTTCACTTCTTTGGTGAGTAGTGTAGTAAATGACTGCTGGGTCGTTACATTACTGCTGGGGTGGGGTGCTAACATCAGCGTCGCCTAACACCCCTAGCAGGAACTGCTCCAGCTGACCTGGCCAGTTAAGCCAATCGAGTCACGTTTACTACTCACTCTCCTGCCTGTGTAAGTAGCTAATGCTTTTTGGATTCTTTGGTTAGTTCCTTATTTTGTTAAAGGTTCCCTGCATTGCCTTCAGGTTAATTTATACATTGCTTGTTGCCCTTTAATCAATTCTATTAACTTTCCCCCTAATGACCTGGTAAGCTCTGTATTTCTTCTTAGCTTATAGGACTAGTTTAGAGTCACGCTAATCGTAAGGAACTATTAAAGCTGTTAGTGAAAGGAGTCACTCATATTCTGTATCTGCTGTGTGTTACTCGACTTCTGGGCTGCCTCAGCTGTCGTGGTATCAATGAGAGTCTCTTCAATGTCCTGGCAACACTGCTCAGTGAAAGTTGCTGCATCGGATTACTTAATCAATTTCCACTGTCTAGACCCTAGCACATCTTCGTAGAGCCATTTACTAGCTCGAACTTCAGCAAGCTTCCCCATGATCTCTCGTTGCCTCATTTAAAGCAGGAAATATTTATTTTTTTACTGTTTCATTGTTGCTTCAGACAGAGTTATTGGTTCATATTTCACTTGTTAGGTATTCCTGAAGGTAAACCTTTCAAGTAGTTGTCTGTTTTTTTTTTCTTCTAATTTCTCGTTTTTATTTCGCTCATAACTTGGTCTCATTTAGTTGACTTCAAATTTTCAATACTTGTGCACAGTAATATGTGCCAGATTATCGGAATGATGGCATGTCCCCCATGACCATAATTCTTCAACACATTCCCAACATCTTGGAATGTCTCTGATAACTTCCAAAAAACCCTCAGTGGCGTAGTTTCAAGTGTTCAGGAATGGTACCTACTAATTCAACAACGGCGGAGAGTAAAATTAAAAAAGTGTGTAGGTGCAGATTTGCCCATTTTATGTTAATTTTTTATTCCTGATAAAACGTGTTAATTTCAGTTTACCTCTTCTAAACGGCTTTAATATTTGACAGCTGATGCATCTTACGGCCATGATAGTACCCATTAAATTGTGTCTGTGTATAGTCAGATTTGTCAAATACAAAAACTCGGAATTATTGGAATAAGTACCATAACTGGAGAATGACTCATCCGCTCATCTTCAAATTTTCAACACTTGGGTGGGTAACATAGTTCCAGTTTACCAAGTTTATTGAATAGTGATATTTATATTCAATAACTAAAGAATGCTTTTTCTGATCAGCTTCAAAATATTATTAGTGTATCCTGTAAGAGAGAGATGATTGATATCCTATAAGTTTAGTCTGAGTAGATACAAATTTGAAATTTTTTTGATTTTTTAAAAATTGGACTCGTTGCTGGAGAATGGCTTTTCTGATCAGCTTCAAACTTTCACCATTGGTGGGGATTATTATATAAAAAAGCTTAACGTTCACACAGAGCTGTGTAAATTTAAATTTGCCAATTTTATTAAATAGATTGTTTCCTATGTAATAATGAATACATCTTCGGATTGACTTCAAACCCCAACCTCTGGATTATCTTAATTGGAAGTATTTTTGTGTTGATTTTGGACTGTGAGTACTATTTTTTTTAACCATTTTTTCAAACTGAATCTTCTTGAAGAAAAAACTTATGGGATTGTAGAGACTTTGAAATAAAATATAAATATGAAAACCTGAAAAAAATTGAGTTTTTAAATTTAATGAGGCTGGACTTTCTTCTTGTCGGAACATCCTGAATAATATTTTTGTACATAAATGGTATACAATACCGACAAGAGGAAAGTTAGACACATGTGCAACATCTGGATATCTTTATTGTAGATGTTTCGCCATCCAGTGACTTTATCAATACAAATTCAAGGACATAACTGGAAGATAAGAACTATATACAAAAGATGAGGTACTCAGTCCCCTCAGCCTTGGAATTAGTGTGAAGAATGTGAAACACAGGCAAGAAGGCTGGCGCTTAGTGGTGCTAGCAGTACCACCACTAACCCATCCCTTGGGTATGACCTACTTCCACTGGGGAATCCCGCCTTCCAGTGACTATGCCCTCGTCTGCTATCTGTTCATTTCCACCTGACGCGAGTATATAAGCGCCAGTCTTCTTGCCTGTGCTCCACATTCTTCACGACTACGGTGCTCTTCATATCAATTTCAAGGCTGAGAGACTGATTACCTCATCTTTTATATATTACCTGGAGTTTACCTGGAGAGAGTTCCGGGGGTCAACGCCCCCGCGGCCCGGTCTGTGACCAGGCCTCCTGGTGGATCAGAGCCTGATCAACCAGGCTGTTATTATCTTCCAGTTATGTCCTAGAATCTGTACTGATAAAGCCACTGGATGGCGAAACGTCAACAATAAAGATACTCTGATGTTGCGCATGTGTCTGAGTTTCAACATTTAGTTTTCTTTCTCCAAAATTTGTGTTTATAACACAAGAACACCTTCTTCGATTAGCTTCACATTTTCAACGCTGGTGCACTGTATCTTGGGCAAGATTCATATGATTATCTGCAGGCGTGGGTGACCTGTGGATGATGTTACATACGCCATAACCATTTATTCCCCCTGAGTTAACTGGAAAAAGCCCTCTCTGCCTTTAAAATATTAACAGTCTTGTATCCTACGTAGATAAAGGTTGGTATTATTAATGGAATCCATAGGTGCTATTTCGCCACTTTTAAAATCGAAATGGTGTACTATTATATAACATTTAAACATTATTTTGCCTTGATAATAATAATCTTTATTTCTACAAGTACATGTAGAGGCCTTGCTCACATCAGTGACATACTACTACAGAAAGCCCCTTGTTATGCAGAACATTTCGAGTAAATTAGGTTAATGTTGTCCCCAAGATGCGACCCACACCAGTCGCTTCACACCCAAGTACCTATTTTACTGATACGTGAACAGGGACAGCAGGTGTCCTAAGAAAACACGTCTTAATGTTTCCACTTGTACCAGGGATCGAACCACGGACCTCAGTGTGTGAACTAAGCGCGCTAACGATCGAGCTACGGGACACGATCCTGTGAGGTGCTCTTGATCCAAGGAACTGGACTTATCCACCCTTCTCAGATCGAATCTGAACGCTTCCCATCCCACAGGCGTTATAAGACCCCTATTAATTTAGCTCTTTCCCCTGATTAATATAAAGGTATGAAAAACATTAATCTTTAATGGCTGATTATAATTAAAAAGAAGCGCTAAACCACAAGGGCTTTATGAAACGGATAAAAAATTTCTTGGTTTTAGGCTGTGTAGGTGCATATTTTATTGGATTTTGAGCAATAACAGGAGAATGCATCTTCTTGTCGGCTTTATCATTTTGTTGTCAATATATTTTCCTTAAAGGAAACTTAGCCTTAATTTTAAATTTAAGTTTTAATATGGAAATTTTATTGATCAAATTGGTTTGTGTGAAACAACTTGAGAATGTCTGTTTTAATCAGAAAAAACTATCATTGTTTAACTTTACTGGGTTATCTTAAGTTAAATCTACATAATGTTCATTAATAAAATTAGCTTACATGCATGATTACTTACACATGCAATAATATCTGAGTGCCTCATCCTGTTGCCTTAACTCTTCAACGCTGATAACTTGATCATGTAAATTCTGAGAGGCATAAACTTAATGTGCTGATTTATTTTAGGATATTGATCTTTCTGAGATAAGACAGGAGGTCTTCAGTTAGGTTTCAAAGCCAATGGTTTCTTAGTGGAAGGTTTGAGTTAGTTTAAGGCTGTGATGGTCTTGACTGGCCTTTTTTTAATTGGAGTATTAATGTCCATGTGATAACTTGTAAATACTAAATCTGATTCGCTTTAAATCCTTAATGCTAATATTTAACTGCATTAGAAGCTTATTCTGCACTTTGCGCTAATTATTCGGGTGAGTTGAGGTCCAGGGACCTAAGGACGTGTTGCAAATATTGTAATAGATGTACATTTCTCGTCCACCTGTAAAAAAGATAAGATAAAATAAGATTTCGTTCGGATTTTTAACCCCGGAGGGTTAGCCACCCAGGATAACCCAAGAAAGTCAGTGCGTCATCGAGGACTGTCTAACTTATTTCCATTGGGGTCCTTAATCTTGTCCCCCAGGATGCGACCCACACCAGTCGACTAACACCCGGGTACCTATTTGCTGCTAGGTGAACAGGACAATAGGTGTAAGGAAACGTGTCGGAATTTCCACCCGCCGGGAATCGAACCCGGGCCCTCCGTGTGTGAAGCGGGAGCTTTAGCCACCAGACCACCGAGCCACCCAAGAAAGTGTAGCAAAAACAAACAAGACAGAGAAACAACTAGTCTAATAACATTTAAAATAAAATAATGAGAAATAAGTGAAGAAAAGGTTAGCTCTATGAAAGTTGACTACGAGAAGATCTACGCCAATCTTAACGACCCCCGTGGAGTAGATAGGCTTAATTAAGGATCCCCGTGGAGTAGATAGGCTTAAACCTAACATTATCCCAACCATTAAGATACTAAGGACATTTAAGACACAAACACTTAGTTCTTTTAGGTGAAAGTCAACTCTGGTACAACTATCATGAACATTTTAGTCGTATACAACACATATGGTAAAGAATTTCTTAGCTCGTATAACAAAAGAAAAATATATTTAATGCGTAAGCACATTTTTATTATTAAGCGGGAGGGCTAAACCCGTAGGGATTATACAGCGCCTGTGAGGGGGGGATGGAAGGTATTCAGGCTCAATTCAGGGAATTGGAGCACAGATCCAATTCCCCAGATCAAGAGCCCCTCACCAGAGTCAAGGGCCTCCCTTGAGGTGTGTGTGTGTGTGTGTAAGCACAAGTCATCGAGATATAACTTGATCAATATAATGCGAATGGCAGTTTAAATTAAATAATAAAATTTATGTTGACGAAATGTGCAGGAGTGAGGGTGGTGCTCGGTGACTTCCAGACAGCTGTCAGTTACTGTATCACTAGAAACTAAGTGCTGAGAAGTGTTTATAACTAATAAATAATTTTAGTCTTTATTTTAAGGATTAAAAGTATCTTTGATGTACACGTACAATGCGCCATTAATTATCTTAATGTAACTGATAGGCTTTAAGCCTAATATACGAACCAGTCATCAACATGATAATTCAGATGGTCTACCTTGTATCATCAGTCATGCCATTCACCAGACAATGTTCACTCTGAGGAGGAAAACAATTGTGCAATATGGTTATAGCAGTAGGTAAAGTAGTAGTAATAGTAAGGTTACGTGATAATAGTTTTACTCTTAATATTGAATTTTTCTCTAGTTAAATATCCATGTTCCTTATGGAATACTTTGTAGTGAATTGTCCTACATATATTTACGTTGGCAGGTGAAAGGAAGCGTAAAAGGTTGGAGAAAAAGTCTTCTGCTTTGTGTCCTGGCCTGGTTTATCTAGATATTATCCTACCAGTACTAATGAAAGTACTTAAAATTTTCCAGCAGATAAAATACTCTCTCTCTCTCTCTCTCTCTCTCTCTCTCTCTCTCTCAGGGTTTGACAAGGTTAAGGATCCCTAGCTTTATTGACAGCTATTTACAGGTTAAGGATTCCTAACTTTATTGGCAAGCTAAGAGCTGTTACCTACATCAGCTCATTTGAAAGCATTTTTGTTATGAGACATACAAGTAGGGAACAGGATGAAGTTGGAGCCATCTGTGGGCCAGCATTTTCATTTGATCAACTGACGTTATCTCGTTGACATCATTATGCTGTACGAATGTGTTCCATACTCGAGTCATCCTGGGTATGTATGATCTCAGATGGAGTGATGTTCTGGAGAAGGGTACAGCCAGAGTGAAGTTGCTGCTTTCTGCCCGTCTTGTGGCATAAAAGCTTGTTTCACGCTGTCCTCGAAGTGGATCCAAGTGTGGTATTTTGACAATATTGGCCTTGTACATAACAGTAAGGCCACCCACATCCCTCCTATGTTGAAGGCTCTGCTGAAATGACAGATCTATCCAGGATGGGTCCAGGCGAGAGATGAGACGTCTTGCTCTGTTCTCTACTCTGTCACTCTCTCTCTCTCTCTCTCTCTCTCTCTCTCTCTCTTTCTCTCGCGCACACACACAGATGGGAGCGGGATCCATACGTACCTTTAAGAACAGGTACGATAGGCTCACGAAGCCAGGAGAGTGTGGCCGTCCTAGCGACCATCGAAGAGGCAGGACCAGGAACTGTGAGTCAACCCCTCCAACCCCACACTGGTGAACACACACACACACACACACACACACACACACACACACACACACACACACACACACACACACACACACACACACACACTGTGGATGCAAGGGTATCTTAGGAGAAAGAATCAAAGAGTGACTGTCAGGTAAGAGACATCAGAATGGAGAACAACAAGTGGGATTCCGCAGATCATTATTATGACGAGTGCTGTTTGTGGTTTATGTGAATAATATTCCAGGTGTGATTGATTCAGATATATCCCCGATTAAACAGCTGATGATATAAAACTGAGGACAAGGAAAGACTCCAAAGGGATCTAGACAAATTGCAAGAGTGATCAGATAAGTGGTTGCTTGAATTTAACCCCAGTAAATTAAGGGTCATGAAGATTGAGGAAGGAGCAAGAAGACCGGAAACGGAGTATAGATGGGCAGAAACTGCAGACTTCTCTCAAGGAAAAAGATCTATGGGTGAGCATAGTGCCTAGTACGTATAGCGTTAGAGGCTGTCAATCGAATAACCTCTGCAGCCAATGCTCGTCAGGCAAATATAAGAGTAGCCTTCAGGAATTTCAAGTCTTTCTAGGCCCTATCTTAGGGTATGAAACACCAGTATGGAATCTGCATCTGAAAAAGCATGTTAAAAATCTGAAGAAAATGCAGAAAAATGAAACAAGGCTTGTTCCTCAGGTAAGGGGAAAGGTTAACGTAATGGAATCTAAAGACATTGGAAGACAGAAAAATCAGGGGCAACATGATAACATACAAAAATGCTCAGGGGAATTGATAAGGTAGACAGGGATAAGTTGTTTGAGAGGCGAGAAAAGGAAACTCGGAGACACAGCTGGAGGTTAACAGAGTCACAGATGAGCCACTCCCCTTACCACCATCACCACTACAACCATTACAACCACTATAACACCCACCATTACAGCCACCATGCCCAATATTACAACCACCAACATACCGACCATTGCAACCACCAACACCACCATTACAACCACTGCCACACTCATCATTACAACCACTACCACATCATTACAACCACTACCGCAATAACCATTACAACCACCTCCACACTAACCATTACAACCACCACCACACTCACTATTATAACCACCACCACAATAACCATTACAACCACCACCACTACACCACACCATTACAACCACCACCACACTCATCATTACAACTACCACCACACTCACCATTACAACCACCACCACACTCACCATTACAACCACCACCACACTCACCATTACAACCACCACCACACTCACCATTACAACCACCACCACACTCACCATTACAACCACCACCATACTAACCATTACAACCACCACCACACTCACCATTACAACCACCACCACACTCACCATTACAACCACCACCACACTCACCATTACAACCACCACCACACTCACCATTACAACCACCACCACACTCACCATTACAACCACCACCATACTAACCATTACAACCACCACCACACTCACCATTACAACCACCACCACACTAACCATTACAACCACCACCACACTCACCATTACAACCACCACCACACTCACCATTACAACTACCACCACACTCACCATTACAACTACCACCACACTCACCATTACAACTACCACCACACTCACCATTACAACCACCACCACACTCACCATTACAACCACCACACTCACCATTACAACCACCACCACACTAACCATTACAACCACCACCACACTAACCATTACAACCACCACCATACTAACCATTACAACCACTGCCACAATAACTATTACAACCACTACCACACTAACCGTTACAACCACTACCACACTAACCGTTACAACCACTACCACACTAACCATTACAACCACCACTAATCTCATCATTACAACTACCACCACAGTAAAGATTACAACCACTACCATACTAACCAATATAACCACTACCACACTTACCATTAGAACCACTACCACAATAACTACTACACCCACCACCACACTAACCATTACAACGACCACCATTCTCACTGTTACAGCCACTACCACACTAACCATTACAACCACTACCACACTATTACAACCACTACTACACTCTCCATTACAACCACTACCACACTCACCATTACAACCACTACCACACTCACCATTACAACCGCTACCACACTAACTACTACAACCACTACCACACTAACCATGACAACCACTACCACACTAACCATTGCAACCATTATCACACCTACATTACAACCACCACCACCACTACTATAATTATAACGACTACAGCTACCACCCGAAGATGTGATGGTGTCAGAGCACCATCCCGAGGTGTGGTGTCAGAGAACATAGTGCTGTAGCTTGAGTGAGGACACAGTGCTGTAGCTTTAGCGAGGACACAGTGCTGAAGCTTGAGTGAGGACACAGTGCTGTAGCTTTAGCGAGGACACAGTGCTGTAGCTTGAGTGGGGACACAGTGCTGTAGCTTGAGTGGGGACACAGTGCTGTAGCTTGAGTGGGGGCACAACGGGAAGGAGTCATTGACAAGATGACCTCCGAGCACTAGTAAAAACATTTCGTGCGTCATTCAACAGCAGGTGAAGGTAAGACAGGTAGGCGCCACCTTCCTCAAGCTTGGGCAAGCTATTCTCTCATATCAGGTGAAGCTCTCCATTGTCACCCCACCACACGCTTTTTTCTTTTACTTTATTTGGCTAAATTTGGTACATTCGCAGCGCGGGCAAGCTTATTGTATGAGTTGCACGAGGCTATGAAATTTATCAACCTGAGGTGGGAAACGTCAGTAGAGCAATGAAGATATTGTCAAGCATTTTAATATAAGGATGTCGGTATCTACGGAAACATCAATGATTTCCATCTAGTAGAGCTGCGGTTATTACAATGTGGGCGCTGCCACCTCTCAGGATGTGCTGTCTAACACAGAGCAGTGGAAATATGATAATGGTATACAATACCGACAAGTTGATAAGATATGTACATGTGTAAAATGTGAAACATTTTGGAATAAAGATATCTAACAGTTGCTTGTGTGTCTTAGTTATCAACACTGCAGTGGAAATCATAAGGATATTATCAAGGTGAGGTGCGGGTTGTTACAAGCAAATATAAACCTTCAATTGAGTTTATCCATTGTAATGTGCACCTATAATGCCATTAAGAAAAGGGAGTGATGAATAAAACTTATAACAGAGTTGGAATGGCTTGTAGCAATGTATTGAATTACTTGAAATATAGTGTCCACCGCTTCTTGTAATGAGTTTGTATAGTGGATGTCTTACTTATCTAGTGTTTATCAAACTCGAGTTAGCTTCCCAAGTGAGACAGCTGTCCAGCTTGAGAGTAGGTCAGGTATGTGACCAGGCCGCGGGGGCGATGATAGAATATTAATCAACATATATCACATGTGCATCAGTCTATGCACCCATGCAGGGAACATACATATAAAAGAAACTGCATGAGAACTTCCATTTTCTTAATCGATAAAAAAAACAGAAATTCATGAAGTTAACTTAATATTCTCACTGTCTGTGACGTTTCATCATCTTTCGAAAGATGGCAATTTGTCTAGGATAACTGACACGATCGAAGATCTAACAGCCAAATTTGACACTGATGTCTTGTACTAAAATATAGCTCAAGTGATTATATTAAACGATGTTAAATGTACAAAAATTTCCCCGTAGCGAAGCCTCGCAGAGATTTGTATATCGCAGCAAACAGCCATGTATTGAAGCTTTGTTGAAAACTGTTTCTTCCCAGTAGAGAACTGGTGATCCTGTCGATTCCCGTTATGTCCTATGTTCAAAAAATGAGTTGCTCGCAATAGGAGGTGATGCACAAAAAAAAGCTAAGTTTACTCTGCGGATAAAGTACTGTTACCTAAGGTATTAAATATCCGCTTACTGTACTTACTCTCATTCGTAGCTGGAATATTTAGTTTACTTACAGACACACAAACACACACACACACACACACACACACACACACACACACACACACACACACTCGTGGAGGAGTCACGCGGTTTGACCTCGTGTTTTGGTGGTAATTTCTGACTGTGCCATAAGGAATAGAGTGTGGGATATAGGCGTGTGCACGCATAAGAGTGCATATAATCACTTAAGCCCCGAAAAAAGGAAATATAAGTGATCACAGAAAAGAAAACAAAGGAAATAGTGACTAAGTGTTTAGTGGGGGCCGTTGGAAGGGTGAACGGTTGTGTCAGGCCTAAATAGTGTTGCCATAATAATGCAGTGGGGTATTTGAAGAATAAGTGCGACTCAAGACCAGGGAGATAAGAGATATGTATAGATGTGTCAGTAAATACAGTGAGTGAGTGAAAAAATTAGAAGAGCTAGAGACTATAGTGCATACAGGAAGTTAGTGGAAAAATTACCAAGAAGCATCAAACACCTTCAACTTCTGGGACAGGACAGACCCGCAACGTTACTCCACTGTCAGCCGCAAGTAATATTCACCTAGTTTGAGTTGCATGCAGGGCTGGATTAAGAAGTCTCTGGGCCGTAGGCTATTCAGATTGGCTTGGCCCCTTTGAGTTACGGGTAAGCGAAGCAACCCCTTCCAGCTTGGGGGTGGGAGGGGAGGTTCGGTGTGAGCCTGTTTAAGGTCTAATTAAATACATTCTGGCTATTTAGATTAAATTTAATAGGGAAAGTACATCAAGACAACCAAAACCATTTACCAACAGCCATTATAACTATCTTGTTAAATCATGCATTTTAAAGGGAATAAACTCAAGACAGCATAGTATTACTAGATTAGGCTATTAAAGTAGTGACATCATGTACCTATTATATTCAGCATAACCACTATAGCACTATTATTCCCTTTATAAATCACTGACCATTATTGTTATCATTGCATCATGCATAAGACTATCAGATCATATGAACTACAGAAAATTGGAGAGGAATCTCCCATACTCACCCATTAGTGGGAAAACACAGCTGTTCTGATGTAAACAAAGGCGTGTTGAGTGTTGCCATCTATGGTTAGGTTTATTTATTTTATTTTATTTTATTTCATTATTCATTTTTGTTTTGATTAATTTTTAAAAATCAATTTTACTCTCCAAGCACTTGAACTTTTTAGGTAGGGACCCCTTTGCACTTGCACCATGTGCGCGGTCTTGGATGAGCCCCTGAACCCCTTGGACTGCGGGGCCCCCAAATGCACGGGGCCCTAGGCAAATGCCTAGTTTGCCTATGCAGTAATCCGGCCCTGGTTGCATGGGGTCAATAGTACCTGTCTCTAGCTGGAATTGGGGGTCACTCTCCTCGAGCTATCAGAATTAGAATAAGCAGTATTTACTGGCATTTAATAGAATTTAGAAATAGTGGCATATAGGGGAAACCTAGTGTATTTATTTTTTAATGTAATTTTAAACGCATAAGACAGTACAGTGGGAACCAAGAGATCGGGTACATATGCAATACATATGTAGTACATACGTGGGAAATAAGGACTGTTTACATAAACATATGCACACACACTAGGTGAGAACAGGCTCTGCTGTTAGGCACTTGAATAGCTGTAACACACACACA
>NW_027197408.1:0-62173 GCF_038502225.1 Cherax quadricarinatus
AACACTGTGTGGTGATGTTACTGAGTTATAACACTGTGTGGTGATGTTACTGAGAAAAAACACTGTGTGGTGATGTTACTGAGTTATAACACTGTGTGGTGATGTTACTGAGTTATAACACTGTGTGGTGATGTTACTGAGTTATAACACTGTGTGGTGATGTTACTTATAACACTGTGTGGTGATGTTACTGAGTTATAACACTGTGTGGTGATGTTACTGAGTTATAACACTGTGTGGTGATGTTACTGAGTTATAACACTGTGTGGTGATGTTACTGAGTTATAACACTGTGTGGTGATGTTACTGAGTTATAACACTGTGTGGTGATGTTACTGAGTTATAACACTGTGTGGTGATGTTACTGAGTTATAACACTGTGTGGTGATGTTACTGAGTTATAACACTGTGTGGTGATGACTGAGTTATAACACTGTGTGGTGATGTTACTAACACTGTGTGGTGATGTTACTGAGTTATAACACTGTGTGGTGATGTTACTGAGTTATAACACTGTGTGGTGATGTTACTGAGACACAACACTGTGTGGTGATGTTACTGAGTTATAACACTGTGTGGTGATGTTACTGAGTTATAACACTGTGTGGTGATGTTACTGAGTTATAACACTGTGTGGTGATGTTACTGAGTTATAACACTGTGTGGTGATGTTACTGAGTTATAACACTGTGTGGTGATGTTACTGAGTTATAACACTGTGTGGTGATGTTACTGAGTTATAACACTGTGTGGTGATGTTACTGAGTTATAACACTGTGTGGTGATGTTACTGAGTTATAACACTGTGTGGTGATGTTACTGAGTTATAACACTGTGTGGTGATGTTACTGAGTTATAACACTGTGTGGTGATGTTACTGAGTTATAACACTGTGTGGTGATGTTACTGAGTTATAACACTGTGTGGTGATGTTACTGAGTTATAACACTGTGTGGTGATGTTACTGAGTTATAACACTGTGTGGTGATGTTACTGAGTTATAACACTGTGTGGTGATGTTACTGAGTTATAACACTGTGTGGTGATGTTACTGAGTTATAACACTGTGTGGTGATGTTACTGAGTTATAACACTGTGTGGTGATGTTACTGAGTTATAACACTGTGTGGTGATGTTACTGAGTTATAACACTGTGTGGTGATGTTACTGAGTTATAACACTGTGTGGTGATGTTACTGAGTTATAACACTGTGTGGTGATGTTACTGAGTTATAACACTGTGTGGTGATGTTACTGAGTTATAACACTGTGTGGTGATGTTACTGAGTTATAACACTGTGTGGTGATGTTACTGAGTTATAACACTGTGTGGTGATGTTACTGAGTTATAACACTGTGTGGTGATGTTACTGAGTTATAACACTGTGTGGTGATGTTACTGAGTTATAACACTGTGTGGTGATGTTACTGAGTTATAACACTGTGTGGTGATGTTACTGAGTTATAACACTGTGTGGTGATGTTACTGAGTTATAACACTGTGTGGTGATGTTACTGAGTTATAACACTGTGTGGTGATGTTACTGAGACACAACACTGTGTGGTGATGTTACTGAGTTATAACACTGTGTGGTGATGTTACTGAGTTATAACACTGTGTGGTGATGTTACTGAGTTATAACACTGTGTGGTGATGTTACTGAGTTATAACACTGTGTGGTGATGTTACTGAGTTATAACACTGTGTGGTGATGTTACTGAGTTATAACACTGTGTGGTGATGTTACTGAGTTATAACACTGTGTGGTGATGTTACTGAGTTATAACACTGTGTGGTGATGTTACTGAGTTACAACACTGTGTGGTGATGTTACTGAGTTATAACACTGTGTGGTGATGTTACTGAGTTATAACACTGTGTGGTGATGTTACTGAGTTATAACACTGTGTGGTGATGTTACTGAGTTATAACACTGTGTGGTGATGTTACTGAGTTATAACACTGTGTGGTGATGTTACTGAGTTATAACACTGTGTGGTGATGTTACTGAGTTATAACACTGTGTGGTGATGTTACTGAGTTATAACACTGTGTGGTGATGTTACTGAGTTATAACACTGTGTGGTGATGTTACTGAGTAATAACACTGTGTGGTGATGTTACTGAGTTATAACACTGTGTGGTGATGTTACTGAGTTATAACACTGTGTGGTGATGTTACTGAGTTATAACACTGTGTGGTGATGTTACTGAGTTATAACACTGTGTGGTGATGTTACTGAGTTACAACACTGTGTGGTGATGTTACTGAGTTATAACACTGTGTGGTGATGTTACTGAGTTATAACACTGTGTGGTGATGTTACTGAGTTATAACACTGTGTGGTGATGTTACTGAGTTATAACACTGTGTGGTGATGTTACTGAGTTATAACACTGTGTGGTGATGTTACTGAGTTATAACACTGTGTGGTGATGTTACTGAGTTATAACACTGTGTGGTGATGTTACTGAGTTATAACACTGTGTGGTGATGTTACTGAGTTATAACACTGTGTGGTGATGTTACTGAGTTACAACACTGTGTGGTGATGTTACTGAGTTATAACACTGTGTGGTGATGTTACTGAGTTACAACACTGTGTGGTGATGTTACTGAGTTATAACACTGTGTGGTGATGTTACTGAGTTACAACACTGTGTGGTGATGTTACTGAGTTATAACACTGTGTGGTGATGTTACTGAGTTATAACACTGTGTGGTGATGTTACTGAGTTATAACACTGTGTGGTGATGTTACTGAGTTATAACACTGTGTGGTGATGTTACTGAGTTATAACACTGTGTGGTGATGTTACTGAGTTATAACACTGTGTGGTGATGTTACTGAGTTATAACACTGTGTGGTGATGTTACTGAGTTATAACACTGTGTGGTGATGTTACTGAGTTATAACACTGTGTGGTGATGTTACTGAGTTATAACACTGTGTGGTGATGTTACTGAGTTATAACACTGTGTGGTGATGTTACTGAGTTATAACACTGTGTGGTGATGTTACTGAGTTATAACACTGTGTGGTGATGTTACTGAGTTATAACACTGTGTGGTGATGTTACTGAGTTATAACACTGTGTGGTGATGTTACTGAGTTATAACACTGTGTGGTGATGTTACTGAGTTATAACACTGTGTGGTGATGTTACTGAGTTATAACACTGTGTGGTGATGTTACTGAGTTATAACACTGTGTGGTGATGTTACTGAGTTATAACACTGTGTGGTGATGTTACTGAGTTATAACACTGTGTGGTGATGTTACTGAGTTATAACACTGTGTGGTGATGTTACTGAGTTATAACACTGTGTGGTGATGTTACTGAGTTATAACACTGTGTGGTGATGTTACTGAGTTATAACACTGTGTGGTGATGTTACTGAGTTATAACACTGTGTGGTGATGTTACTGAGTTATAACACTGTGTGGTGATGTTACTGAGTTATAACACTGTGTGGTGATGTTACTGAGTTATAACACTGTGTGGTGATGTTACTGAGTTATAACACTGTGTGGTGATGTTACTGAGTTATAACACTGTGTGGTGATGTTACTGAGTTATAACACTGTGTGGTGATGTTACTGAGTTATAACACTGTGTGGTGATGTTACTGAGTTATAACACTGTGTGGTGATGTTACTGAGTTATAACACTGTGTGGTGATGTTACTGAGTTATAACACTGTGTGGTGATGTTGAGACACAACACTGAGTTGATGAGACACAACACTGTGTGTGATGTTATGAGTTAACACTGTGTGGTGATGTTACTGAGTTATAACACTGTGTGGTGATGTTACTGAGTTATAACACTGTGTGGTGATGTTACTGAGTTATAACACTGTGTGGTGATGTTACTGAGTTATAACACTGTGTGGTGATGTTACTGAGTTATAACACTGTGTGGTGATGTTACTGAGTTATAACACTGTGTGGTGATGTTACTGAGTCATAACACTGTGTGGTGATGTTACTGAGTTATAACACTGTGTGGTGATGTTACTGAGTTATAACACTGTGTGGTGATGTTACTGAGTTATAACACTGTGTGGTGATGTTACTGAGTTATAACACTGTGTGGTGATGTTACTGAGTTATAACACTGTGTGGTGATGTTACTGAGTTATAACACTGTGTGGTGATGTTACTGAGTTATAACACTGTGTGGTGATGTTACTGAGTTACACAACACTGTGTGGTGATGTTACTGAGTTATAACACTGTGTGGTGATGTTACTGAGTTATAACACTGTGTGGTGATGTTACTGAGTTATAACACTGTGTGGTGATGTTACTGAGTTATAACACTGTGTGGTGATGTTACTGACTTATAACACTGTGTGGTGATGTTACTGAGTTATAACACTGTGTGATGTGATGTTAACACTGAGTTACTGAGTTATAACACTGTGGGTTGATGTTACTGAGTTATAACACTGTGTGGTGATGTTACTGAGTTATAACACTGTGTGGTGATGTTACTGAGTTATAACACTGTGTGGTGATGTTACTGAGTTATAACACTGTGTGGTGATGTTACTGAGTTATAACACTGTGTGGTGATGTTACTGAGTTATAACACTGTGTGGTGATGTTACTGAGTTATAACACTGTGTGGTGATGTTACTGAGTTATAACACTGTGTGGTGATGTTACTGAGTTATAACACTGTGTGGTGATGTTACTGAGTTATAACACTGTGTGGTGATGTTACTGAGTTATAACACTGTGTGGTGATGTTACTGAGTTATAACACTGTGTGGTGATGTTACTGAGTTATAACACTGTGTGGTGATGTTACTGAGTTATAACACTGTGTGGTGATGTTACTGAGTTACAACACTGTGTGGTGATGTTACTGAGTTATAACACTGTGTGGTGATGTTACTGAGTTATAACACTGTGTGGTGATGTTACTGAGTTATAACACTGTGTGGTGATGTTACTGAGTTATAACACTGTGTGGTGATGTTACTGAGTTATAACACTGTGTGGTGATGTTACTGAGTTATAACACTGTGTGGTGATGTTACTGAGTTATAACACTGTGTGGTGATGTTACTGAGTTATAACACTGTGTGGTGATGTTACTGAGTTATAACACTGTGTGGTGATGTTACTGAGTTATAACACTGTGTGGTGATGTTACTGAGTTATAACACTGTGTGGTGATGTTACTGAGTTATAACACTGTGTGGTGATGTTACTGAGTTATAACACTGTGTGGTGATGTTACTGAGTTATAACACTGTGTGGTGATGTTACTGAGTTATAACACTGTGTGGTGATGTTACTGAGTTATAACACTGTGTGGTGATGTTACTGAGTTATAACACTGTGTGGTGATGTTACTGAGTTATAACACTGTGTGGTGATGTTACTGAGTTATAACACTGTGTGGTGATGTTACTGAGTTATAACACTGTGTGGTGATGTTACTGAGTTATAACACTGTGTGGTGATGTTACTGAGTTATAACACTGTGTGGTGATGTTACTGAGTTATAACACTGTGTGGTGATGTTACTGAGTTATAACACTGTGTGGTGATGTTACTGAGTTATAACACTGTGTGGTGATGTTACTGAGTTATAACACTGTGTGGTGATGTTACTGAGTTATAACACTGTGTGGTGATGTTACTGAGTTATAACACTGTGTGGTGATGTTACTGAGTTATAACACTGTGTGGTGATGTTACTGAGTTATAACACTGTGTGGTGATGTTACTGAGTTATAACACTGTGTGGTGATGTTACTGAGTTATAACACTGTGTGGTGATGTTACTGAGTTATAACACTGTGTGGTGATGTTACTGAGTTATAACACTGTGTGGTGATGTTACTGAGTTATAACACTGTGTGGTGATGTTACTGAGTTATAACACTGTGTGGTGATGTTACTGAGTTATAACACTGTGTGGTGATGTTACTGAGTTATAACACTGTGTGGTGATGTTACTGAGTTATAACACTGTGTGGTGATGTTACTGAGTTATAACACTGTGTGGTGATGTTACTGAGTTATAACACTGTGTGGTGATGTTACTGAGTTATAACACTGTGTGGTGATGTTACTGAGTTATAACACTGTGTGGTGATGTTACTGAGTTATAACACTGTGTGGTGATGTTACTGAGTTATAACACTGTGTGGTGATGTTACTGAGTTATAACACTGTGTGGTGATGTTACTGAGTTATAACACTGTGTGGTGATGTTACTGAGTTATAACACTGTGTGGTGATGTTACTGAGTTATAACACTGTGTGGTGATGTTACTGAGTTATAACACTGTGTGGTGATGTTACTGAGTTATAACACTGTGTGGTGATGTTACTGAGTTATAACACTGTGTGGTGATGTTACTGAGTTATAACACTGTGTGGTGATGTTACTGAGTTATAACACTGTGTGGTGATGTTACTGAGTTATAACACTGTGTGGTGATGTTACTGAGTTATAACACTGTGTGGTGATGTTACTGAGTTATAACACTGTGTGGTGATGTTACTGAGTTATAACACTGTGTGGTGATGTTACTGAGTTATAACACTGTGTGGTGATGTTACTGAGTTATAACACTGTGTGGTGATGTTACTGAGTTATAACACTGTGTGGTGATGTTACTGAGTTATAACACTGTGTGGTGATGTTACTGAGTTATAACACTGTGTGGTGATGTTACTGAGTTATAACACTGTGTGGTGATGTTACTGAGTTATAACACTGTGTGGTGATGTTACTGAGTTATAACACTGTGTGGTGATGTTACTGAGTTATAACACTGTGTGGTGATGTTACTGAGTTATAACACTGTGTGGTGATGTTACTGAGTTATAACACTGTGTGGTGATGTTACTGAGTTATAACACTGTGTGGTGATGTTACTGAGTTATAACACTGTGTGGTGATGTTACTACTGAGTTACTGAGTTATAACACTGTGTGGTGATGTTACTGAGTTATAACACTGTGTGGTGATGTTACTGAGTTATAACACTGTGTGGTGATGTTACTGAGTTATAACACTGTGTGGTGATGTTACTGAGTTATAACACTGTGTGGTGATGTTACTGAGTTATAACACTGTGTGGTGATGTTACTGAGTTATAACACTGTGTGGTGATGTTACTGAGTTATAACACTGTGTGGTGATGTTACTGAGTTATAACACTGTGTGGTGATGTTACTGAGTTATAACACTGTGTGGTGATGTTACTGAGTTATAACACTGTGTGGTGATGTTACTGAGTTATAACACTGTGTGGTGATGTTACTGAGTTATAACACTGTGTGGTGATGTTACTGAGTTATAACACTGTGTGGTGATGTTACTGAGTTATAACACTGTGTGGTGATGTTACTGAGTTATAACACTGTGTGGTGATGTTACTGAGTTATAACACTGTGTGGTGATGTTACTGAGTTATAACACTGTGTGGTGATGTTACTGAGTTATAACACTGTGTGGTGATGTTACTGAGTTATAACACTGTGTGGTGATGTTACTGAGTTATAACACTGTGTGGTGATGTTACTAACACTGTGTGGTGATGTTACTGAGTTATAACACTGTGTGGTGATGTTACTGAGTTATAACACTGTGTGGTGATGTTACTGAGTTATAACACTGTGTGGTGATGTTACTGAGTTATAACACTGTGTGGTGATGTTACTGAGTTATAACACTGTGTGGTGATGTTACTGAGTTATAACACTGTGTGGTGATGTTACTGAGTTATAACACTGTGTGGTGATGTTACTGAGTTACAACACTGTGTGGTGATGTTACTGAGTTATAACACTGTGTGGTGATGTTACTGAGTTATAACACTGTGTGGTGATGTTACTGAGTTATAACACTGTGTGGTGATGTTACTGAGTTATAACACTGTGTGGTGATGTTACTGAGTTATAACACTGTGTGGTGATGTTACTGAGTTATAACACTGTGTGGTGATGTTACTGAGTTATAACACTGTGTGGTGATGTTACTGAGTTATAACACTGTGTGGTGATGTTACTGAGTTATAACACTGTGTGGTGATGTTACTGAGTTATAACACTGTGTGGTGATGTTACTGAGTTATAACACTGTGTGGTGATGTTACTGAGTTATAACACTGTGATGTTACTGAGTGATGTTTGAGTTATAACACTGTGTGGTCTGTGACCAGGTCGTGGTGATGTTACTTAGTTATAACACTGTGTGGTGATGTTACTGAGTTACAACACTGTGTGGTGATGTTACTGAGTTACAACACTGTGTGGTGATGTTACTGAGACACAACACTGTGTGGTGATGTTACTGAGTTATAACACTGTGTGGTGATGTTACTGAGACACAACACTGTGTGGTGATGTTACTGAGTTATAACACTGTGTGGTGATGTTACTGAGTTATAACACTGTGTGGTGATGTTACTGAGTTATAACACTGTGTGGTGATGTTACTGAGTTATAACACTGTGTGGTGATGTTACTGAGTTATAACACTGTGTGGTGATGTTACTGAGTTACAACACTGTGTGGTGATGTTACTGAGTTACAACACTGTGTGGTGATGTTACTGAGTTATAACACTGTGTGGTGATGTTACTGAGTTATAACACTGTGTGGTGATGTTACTGAGTTATAACACTGTGTGGTGATGTTACTGAGTTATAACACTGTGTGGTGATGTTACTGAGTTATAACACTGTGTGGTGATGTTACTGAGTTATAACACTGTGTGGTGATGTTACTGAGTTATAACACTGTGTGGTGATGTTACTGAGTTATAACACTGTGTGGTGATGTTACTGAGTTATAACACTGTGTGGTGATGTTACTGAGTTATAACACTGTGTGGTGATGTTACTGAGTTATAACACTGTGTGGTGATGTTACTGAGTTACAACACTGTGTGGTGATGTTACTGAGTTATAACACTGTGTGGTGATGTTACTGAGTTATAACACTGTGTGGTGATGTTACTGAGTTATAACACTGTGTGGTGATGTTACTGAGTTATAACACTGTGTGGTGATGTTACTGAGTTACTGAGTTATAACACTGTGTGGTGATGTTACTGAGTTACAACACTGTGTGGTGATGTTACTGAGTTATAACACTGTGTGGTGATGTTACTGAGTTACAACACTGTGTGGTGATGTTACTGAGTTACAACACTGTGTGGTGATGTTACTGAGGCACAACACTGTGTGGTGATGTTACTGAGTTACAACACTGTGTGGTGATGTTACTGAGTTATAACACTGTGTGGTGATGTTACTGAGTTACAACACTGTGTGGTGATGTTACTGAGTTATAACACTGTGTGGTGATGTTACTGAGTTATAACACTGTGTGGTGATGTTACTGAGTTATAACACTGTGTGGTGATGTTACTGAGTTATAACACTGTGTGGTGATGTTACTGAGTTATAACACTGTGTGGTGATGTTACTGAGTTACAACACTGTGTGGTGATGTTACTGAGTTATAACACTGTGTGGTGATGTTACTGAGGCACAACGTAGTGTGGTGATGTTACTGAGTTACAACACTGTGTGGTGATGTTACTGAGTTACAACACTGTGTGGTGATGTTACTGAGTTATAACACTGTGTGGTGATGTTACTGAGTTACAACACTGTGTGGTGATGTTACTGAGTTATAACACTGTGTGGTGATGTTACTGAGTTACAACACTGTGTGGTGATGTTACTGAGTTATAACACTGTGTGGTGATGTTACTGAGTTACAACACTGTGTGGTGATGTTACTGAGTTACAACACTGTGTGGTGATGTTACTGAGTTACAACACTGTGTGGTGATGTTACTGAGTCATAACACTGTGTGGTGATGTTACTGAGTTATAACACTGTGTGGTGATGTTACTGAGTTATAACACTGTGTGGTGATGTTACTGAGTTATAACACTGTGTGGTGATGTTACTGAGTTACAACACTGTGTGGTGATGTTACTGAGTTACAACACTGTGTGGTGATGTTACTGAGTTATAACACTGTGTGGTGATGTTACTGAGACACAACACTGTGTGGTGATGTTACTGAGTTATAACACTGTGTGGTGATGTTACTGAGACACAACACTGTGTGGTGATGTTACTGAGACACAACACTGTGTGGTGATGTTACTGAGTTACAGCACTGTGTGGTGATGTTTCTGAGTTATAACACTGTGTATTGATGTTACTGAAACACAACACTGTGTGATGATGTTACTGAGTTATAACACTGTGTGGTGATGTTACTGAGTTATAACACTGTGTGGTGATGTTACTGAGACACAACACTGTGTGGTGATGTTACTGAGTTATAACACTGTGTGGTGATGTTACTGAGACACAACACTGTGTGGTGATGTTACTGAGTTATAACACTGTGTGGTGATGTTACTGAGTTATAACACTGTGTGGTGATGTTACTGAGACACAACACTGTGTGGTGATGTTACTGAGTTATAACACTGTGTGGTGATGTTACTGAGTTATAACACTGTGTGGTGATGTTACTGAGTTATAACACTGTGTGGTGATGTTACTGAGACACAACACTGTGTGGTGATGTTACTGAGTTACAACACTGTGTGGTGATGTTACTGAGTTATAACACTGTGTGGTGATGTTACTGAGTTATAACACTGTGTGGTGATGTTACTGAGACACAACACTGTGTGGTGATGTTACTGAGTTACAACACTGTGTGGTGATGTTACTGAGTTATAACACTGTGTGGTGATGTTACTGAGTTAGAACACTGTGTGGTGATGTTAGAGAGGATTGCGTCAGTACCATACCTCTGCTGCCTCTTGTTCACCTAATAGTAAATAGGTTGCTGGTGATAGTCGACTATCGTGAGCGGTAAGCTGGGAGAAAGTGATAGTATGCCTTGGTATCAAGTTTTGTAAAGAGTTGAGCTGGGATAGCATCTTTTGCCTGTGTATTCACTTGTTTATGAAGGAAGTTTGTGTCATATAGGATGGTAGTGGGACTTTTTCTTGGTTTGAGCTGGCTGGTTTACCCTGCGGCAAGTACCGTTAAACACTCTTACCACACACTTTACCCACTCTAAGCGAGGCAAATTCGCAGCTGTGAGACAGGAATAATAACCTCATAACTGTTGCCAAGAGCCACATATCTCTGGTTAGTGAGACTGAGACTCAGAAACTCATTGGTTAAAACATTAACCTGATTCTTCCTGAAGAAGATACGTGTTGACCATGAAGATACCAGGTTACTTTGTTTCGCAGCGTCACTCATGACGTGCGAAAAACACTTCACTCATGTTCCATAAGCAACTTTATGACTTTTATGTAGTAAATACCAATTACTCGTTCCAGTGGTGAGAGGTTCAACAGTAACCACTTAACAAATACTTCGTGTAAGGGTACAGTGTTGACCTGGATGCTGCTAGTAAAGTATATTAACTCAAGGACCTGTAATCTCCCTCTCTTTCCATGTATTAATCCTGATTACCTCCATTAACTAAGCACTCAATGTCCCTCACGTGCTTGACTATCAGTATAATTATAGTTTTGTAGGGCTGTTGTTATGTCAATGTCATCTGACGGACATTGGTTGAAGCCTGCAGTATACCTTGTCTACACACCATGTTAACTATTATGTTATAGTGTTTGCTTACGTGTCTTTCTAAACCAACTTGTCGGTATTTATTACCAAGGTTTATACCAACTTCAATCCAATATCTGTTTGCATTATTTGTTCCAGTAATGGTTGAGAATAAATATACGTAAATATTTCCAGTTCCAGAGTGCATCTCAAGGAGTACAGTTAGTTCATCTGTGAGAGAGTACTACCAGTCAGTCCATCTGTAAGAGGGTACTACCAGTCAGTCCATCTGTTAGAGGATACTACCAGTCAGTCCATCTGTAAGAGGGTACTACCAGTCAGTCCATCTGTAAGAGGGTACTACCAGTCAGTCCATCTGTAAGAGGGTACTACCAGTCAGTCCATCTGTAAGAGGGTACTACCAGTCAGTCCATCTGTAAGAGGGTACTACCAGTCAGTCCATCTGTAAGAGGGTACTACCAGTCAGTCCATCTGTAAGAGGGTACTACCAGTCAGTCCATCTGTAATAGGATACAGTCAGTCTCTCTGAAGACAGTAGTCAGTTCATCTGTAAGAGGCTACAGTCAGTCCATCTGTAAGATAGTACAGTCAGTCCATCTGTAAGATAGTACAGTCAGTCCATCTGTAAGATAGTACAGTCAGTCCATCTGTAAGATAGTACAGTCAGTCCATCTGTAAGAGGCTACAGTCAGTCCATCTGTAAGATAGTACAGTCAGTCCATCTGTAAGATAGTACAGTCAGTCCATCTGTAAGATAGTACAGTCAGTCCATCTGTAAGATAGTACAGTCAGTCCATCTGTAAGATAGTACAGTCAGTCCATCTGTAAGATAGTACAGTCAGTCCATCTGTAAGATAGTACAGTCAGTCCATCTGTAAGAGGCTACAGTCAGTCCATCTGTAAGATAGTACAGTCAGTCCATCTGTAAGATAGTACAGTCAGTCCATCTGTAAGATAGTACAGTCAGTCCATCTGTAAGATAGTACAGTCAGTCCATCTGTAAGATAGTACAGTCAGTCCATCTGTAAGATAGTACAGTCAGTCCATCTGTAAGATAGTACAGTCAGTCCATCTGTAAGATAGTACAGTCAGTCCATCTGTAAGAGGATACAGTCAGTCGATCTTACAAAGATACAGTCAATCCATCTGATAAAACTTGCTTGGTTACTCTGTTCTTGTTAAGTTTCAGCTTCTGTATCTCCATCAAGGAAAGGAAGCCAACTATGGCTCTTTCTTACTCAGCCATTTTAGTTTGTGCTGACTAAGCTTAGTGTAACACAGCCCCGGCGTCACACACACTCACAATACACTATTCGAACAAGAATTGGAAAGCTGTACACAGACTCAGAATACCTAGTATAACTGTATTAATAACTTGTTACGATGATGCTAATTTCTTGCTGTAGTGAAGAGTTTACTGACATTACAGGGATCATAATAACAATGTTAACAAAACAACTCTGCCTACACTAGATGCAGTTGAAACTGTCTCAGTAATTTCCTCTAAGTCACAGACTACAAGTCAAATAAATACTGACGACATGGGCAATCTTCCCGCTGTTTAGACCGAAAAACGGATGGCTTAGTAAGGCACTCAAGACTCAAACTTCACAACCAGAGTTGGTTGGTTAATTAGGTTTGAATGCTATCTACTAAACGAGAGTCATTAAGGTTGCATATTACCTGTATATTACCAGTCAAAATACTTTAATACCTAAGACAGGGACTAATGTAAACTATCAGTGTATATATACTAGGAGGTATACACTTCTCAGTGTTTACCTGGAGCTTACCTGGAGAGAGTTCCGGGGATCAACGCCCCCGCGGCCCGGTCTGTGACCAGGTGTCATGGTGGATCAGAGCCTGATCAAACAGGCTGTTACTGCTGGCTGCACGCAATCCAACGTACGAGCCACAGCCCGGCTGATCAGGTACCGACTTTAGGTGCTTGTCCAGTGCCTGCTTGAAGACAGCCAGGGGTCTATTGGTAATCCCCCTTATGTATGCTGGGAGGCAGTTGAACAGTCTTGGGCCCTGACACTTATTGTATGGTCTCTTAACGTGCTAGTGACACCCCTGCTTTTCATTGGGGGGATGTTGCATCGTCTGCCGAGTCTTTTGCTTTCGTAGTGAGTGATTTTCGTGTGCAAGTTTGGTACTAGTCCCTCTAGGATTTTCCAGGTGTATATAATCATGTGTCTCTCCCCTCCTGCGTTCCAAGGAGTACAGGTTCAGGAACTTCAAGCGCTCCCAGTGTATATATGTCCTGTATGTCACCACGGAAAGTTTACATACCGTTATGAATAACTATTAATCGTTTAAATTGAGCACAAGATGAGATTAATGTTACACACACTAACAACAAATATCCCAAACCTCTCCTTTAAAGTGCAGGCATTGTACTTCGCACCTCTAGGACTCAAGTCCGGCTAACCGTTTTCCCTGAATCCCTTCACAAAATATTACCCTGCTCACACTCCAGCAGCTCGTCAATTCCCAAAAACCATTCGTCTCCACTCACTGCCCTTAGACACGACATCTCCACTGCCTCCAGCCTCCTCCTTGCTTTAACATTCACAACCCATGCTTCACACACACATAAATGTTGGTACCACTATACTCTCGTACATTCCCTTCTTTGCCACCATGGATAACGTTCTTTGTCTCCACGAATACCTCAGTGCACCACCCACCATTTTTCCTTCATCAATTTTATGGTTTACCTCGTCCTTCATAAACCTATCCGCTGACAAGTCTACTCTTAAATATCTGAATACATTCTCTTCTTCCATATTCCCTTCCAATCTGATATTTAGTTTTTTCTTTCTCTAACTCGTTTGATACCTTCATCACCTTACTCAAACCTGTGTTGACACTTTCCCAAACTCGTCAACTAACCTGTGGAACTTCTCTCCAGAATCTCACAATAGAACAGTATCATCAGCAAAAAAAAATAACTGTGTCAACTCCCATTTTGTAAAAAGAGGGTAAAAGAGGCTCTGTGTGCAAGGGGCTTGGACATACAGCAGGTATGTGTGAGCGTGTTAGATAGGAGTGAATGGAGACGAATAGTTTTTGGGACCTGACGAGCTGTTGGAGTGTAAGCAGGGTAATGTTTTGTGAAGGGATTCAGGGGAACTGGTTAGCCAGACTTGAGTCCTGGACGTGGGAAGCCTCAACAAGCAGTATTTTATGTTAATGTAACCACGAACATGTGGTTTTCGCTCACCATAAGGCGGGCCAAAACAACATGGGCTCGAGTCCTTGACTAGTCGCAGTGTTGTTATTGATCAGTACCGCTTGTTCGTGGTTACAGTAATATAAAATATTGCTCGCTGAGGCTAGTACACCAAACGAGGAGTAGAATGAAATTAGCTCAGAGGTACCCACACCACCGTATGTCCCCGGATCACGGTAAAACACCTAGCTCTGCTGAGTGCGTGATACTTGCAGGATTTGGTGATCCTGTGGGTTAGAGCGTCATGTGGTTTTCGCTCACCATGAGGGAGGCCAAAGCAACATGGGGTTCAAGTCCTTGGTTAGTCGCAGTGTTGTTAATGTTATATATATATATATATATATATATATATATATATATATATATATATATATATACATATATATATATATATATATATATATATATATATATATATATATATATATATATATATATATATATATATATATATATATATTGTGGTGTTATATAACGTAAGTAAGTATAAACAGTTTATAATCAGATAAAGCATGAACATAAAAATTAATGGTTATATATAACCTGGGTACAGACAGTTTATAATCTCATATAGTTAATTATGAAGGTATATAACTATTAGTTTATATAAATAACTTTCTTTAATAACAAATTTATTTAGAAAAGTAATTCTTTATCTTGGTGTGTACATTCGCATCAGACTTAATAATTATAAATACATTGTCCACAAAATAATTTTATATAAATAATCTGTGCGTCGTAACAACAATTTACAGAATAAAACTCTGAAATATAATTAGGATCGTAGATAAAAATATTCATATATACATTGTGAGAGAACCAACGAGATACTCTCAAGTGCTCGTTATATTCTTCTCCCAGGCTACACTCACCACTAATTTAACTAAAGTGCATTCACCTCCTCCACCACCACTTTATATACATATATATATATATATATATATATATATATATATATATATATATATATATATATATATATATATATATATATATATATATATATATATTAGTGTGTGTGTATAGAGCAACCAGTGTAAAAAATAGTGAAATTCCAAGCACTTTCGTGATTTCTCACATTATCGAGGACCTGTAAAACTAAAAGAGTAAAAGGACGGTATATAAGGACGAGACTACAACATGTGACTTTTTTATGAATATGTAAGTAGGTAGTGAAGGATAAGTGAAACACAACTTATAATATAACGTAGGTGAGAGAGTATCAGAGACTGAAACATGATAGTTTCTTCTGCATGTAAACTTCTGTTTGTATTTTGATGTGAGTTGTATGTTGTTATTGTTTATTGCATGTTGATGCTGCTACATAATAATATGCTGTACTCACGCTCCTGTTGCCTAGATTAAGTACTAGACAGTGAAGGTAGGCAGCTGTGCCAGTCAGACCAGACACATTATGAGGCGCCGACTGGTCGAACCTTGGTTGTGGGTCCTCTGATTGCACCTCTCCCTCCTCGCTGCCACTCAGGTCCAGTAGCGGTCTGATGGGCTCCACCGGACTGCTGCTGCTGCCGCTCAGAGCCATCTCCAGGTTCACGATGACTCCGCTGGTATCAGCATTAATACTAGCACTTCTAGTGACACGTGCTGAACCAGGATTCTCACTTTGGTGTGGCAGGTGAGTGTAAGCCGAGTGTATCGTTGATGATAGCACTACACAAGCTCCTGTGTAACAAGCAAATTTTGTTTAACATTCTCAAGTACACACTTAACATTCACCAGTACATAATAAACATTCACCAGTACATAATAAACATTCACCAGTACATAATAAACATTCACCAGTACATAATAAACATTCACCAGTACATAATAAACATTCACCAGTACACAATAAACATTCACCAGTACATAATAAACATTCACCAGTACATAATAAACATTAACCAGTACACAATAAACAATCACCTATATACATTGTAGTAAACAGTCACTTGTATATATAAGTTTAATTTAGATTTTTATCTGTCTTAATATTCAGGACGTAAGTGAATATATTGTGGTAGGACATTATTAGTGAAGTGATGTGAAGTGAGCAAGGTGGTGACAGGAGACATGTCTTCAATAAAATGTTTTACATTATTAGTAAAGTGATGTGAAGTGAGCAAGGTGGTGACAGGAGAGACATGTCTTCAATAAAATGTTTTACATTATTAGTGAAGTGATGTGAAGTGAGCAAGGTGGTGACACGAGACATGTCTTCAATAAAATGTTTTACATTATTAGTGAAGTGATGTGAAGTGAGCAAGGTGGTGACAGGAGAGACATGTCTTCAATAAAATGTCTTACATTATTAATGAAGTGATGTGAAGTGAGCAAGGTGGTGACAGGAGAGACATGTCTTCAATAAAATGTTTTACATTATTAGTAAAGTGATGTGAAGTGAGCAAGGTGGTGACAGGAGAGACATGTCTTCAATAAAATGTTTTACATTATTAGTAAAGTGATGTGAAGTGAGCAAGGTGGTGACAGGAGAGACATGTCTTCAATAAAATGTTTTACATTATTAGTAAAGTGATGTGAAGTGAGCAAGGTGGTGACAGGAGAGACATGTCTTCAATAAAATGTCTTACATTATTAATGAAGTGATGTGAAGTGAGCAAGGTGGTGACAGGAGAGACATGTCTTCAAAAAGATGCCTCAGTGTGTGTATTGGTGTACATTGATCTTTCCCTCTCTCCCTCCCTTCATACATCCCTCCATCTCTCCCTCCCTTCATACATCCCTCCATCTCTCCCTCCCTTCATACATCCCTCCATCTCTCCCTCCCTTCATACATCCCTCCATCTCTCCCTCCCTTCATACATCCCTCCATCTCTCCCTCCCTTCATACATCCCTCCATCTCTCCCTCCCTTCATACATCCCTCCATCTCTCCCTCCCTTCATACATCCCTCCATCTCTCCCTCCCTTCATACATCCCTCCATCTCTCCCTCCCTTCATACATCCCTCCATCTCTCCCTCCCTTCATACGTCCCTCCATCTCTCCCTCCCTTCATACGTCCCTCCATCTCTCCCTCCCTTCATACATCCCTCCATCTCTCCCTCCCTTCATACGTCCCTCCCTCTCTCCCTCCCTTCATACGTCCCTCCCTCTCTCCCTCCCTTCATACATCCCTCCATCTCTCCCTCCCTTCATACATCCCTCCATCTCTCCCTCCCTTCATACATCCCTCCATCTCTCCCTCCCTTCATACATCCCTCCATCTCTCCCTCCCTTCATACATCCCTCCATCTCTCCCTCCCTTCATACGTCCCTCCATCTCTCCCTCCCTTCATACATCCCTCCATCTCTCCCTCCCTTCATACGTCCCTCCATCTCTCCCTCCCTTCATACGTCCCTCCATCTCTCCCTCCCTTCATACATCCCTCCATCTCTCCCTCCCTTCATACGTCCCTCCATCTCTCCCTCCCTTCATACATCCCTCCATCTCTCCCTCCCTTCATACGTCCCTCCATCTCTCCCTCCCTTCATACATCCCTCCATCTCTCCCTCCCTTCATACATCCCTCCATCTCTCCCTCCCTTCATACATCCCTCCATCTCTCCCTCCCTTCATACGTCCCTCCATCTCTCCCTCCCTTCATACATCCCTCCATCTCTCCCTCCCTTCATACATCCCTCCATCTCTCCCTCCCTTCATACATCCCTCCATCTCTCCCTCCCTTCATACATCCCTCCATCTCTCCCTCCCTTCATACGTCCCTCCATCTCTCCCTCCCTTCATACATCCCTCCATCTCTCCCTCCCTTCATACATCCCTCCATCTCTCCCTCCCTTCATACATCCCTCCATCTCTCCCTCCCTTCATACGTCCCTCCATCTCTCCCTCCCTTCATACGTCCCTCCATCTCTCCCTCCCTTCATACGTCCCTCCATCTCTCCCTCCCTTCATACATCCCTCCATCTCTCCCTCCCTTCATACATCCCTCCATCTCTCCCTCCCTTCATACGTCCCTCCATCTCTCCCTCCCTTCATACATCCCTCCATCTCTCCCTCCCTTCATACATCCCTCCATCTCTCCCTCCCTTCATACATCCCTCCATCTCTCCCTCCCTTCATACGTCCCTCCATCTCTCCCTCCCTTCATACATCCCTCCATCTCTCCCTCCCTTCATACATCCCTCCATCTCTCCCTCCCTTCATACATCCCTCCATCTCTCCCTCCCTTCATACATCCCTCCATCTCTCCCTCCCTTCATACATCCCTCCATCTCTCCCTCCCTTCATACATCCCTCCATCTCTCCCTCCCTTCATACATCCCTCCATCTCTCCCTCCCTTCATACATCCCTCCATCTCTCCCTCCCTTCATACATCCCTCCATCTCTCCCTCCCTTCATACATCCCTCCATCTCTCCCTCCCTTCATACATCCCTCCATCTCTCCCTCCCTTCATACATCCCTCCATCTCTCCCTCCCTTCATACGTCCCTCCATCTCTCCCTCCCTTCATACGTCCCTCTTCATACGTCCCTCCTCTCTCCTCCCTTCATACATCCCTCCTCTCTCCCTCCCTTCATATGTCCCTCCATCTCTCCCTCCCTTCATACATCCCTCCATCTCTCCCTCCCTTCATACATCCCTCCATCTCTCCCTCCCTTCATACGTCCCTCCATCTCTCCCTCCCTTCATACATCCCTCCATCTCTCCCTCCCTTCATACATCCCTCCATCTCTCCCTCCCTTCATACATCCCTCCATCTCTCCCTCCCTTCATACATCCCTCCATCTCTCCCTCCCTTCATACATCCCTCCATCTCTCCCTCCCTTCATACATCCCTCCATCTCTCCCTCCCTTCATACATCCCTCCATCTCTCCCTCCCTTCATACATCCCTCCATCTCTCCCTCCCTTCATACGTCCCTCCATCTCTCCCTCCCTTCATACATCCCTCCATCTCTCCCTCCCTTCATACATCCCTCCATCTCTCCCTCCCTTCATACATCCCTCCATCTCTCCCTCCCTTCATACGTCCCTCCATCTCTCCCTCCCTTCATACGTCCCTCCATCTCTCCCTCCCTTCATACATCCCTCCATCTCTCCCTCCCTTCATACATCCCTCCATCTCCCTCCCCATCTCTCCCTCCCTTCATACGTCCCTCATCTCCCTCCCTTCATACATTCCTCCATCTCTTCCTCCCTTCATACGTCCCTCCATCTCTCCCTCCCTTCATACGTCCCTCCATCTCTCCCTCCCTTCATACATCCCTCCATCTCTCCCTCCCTTCATACGTCCCTCCATCACCCCCTCCCTTCATACGTCCCTCCATCTCTCCCTCCCTTCACACATCCCTCCATCTCTCCCTCCCTTCATACATCCCTCCATCTCTCCCTCCCTTCATACGTCCCTCCATCTCTCCCTCCCTTCATACGTCCCTCCATCTCCCCCTCCCTTCACACATCTCTCCATCTCTCCCTCCCTTCATACATCCCTCCACCTCTTCCTCCCTTCATACGTCCCTCCATCTCTTCCTCCCTTCATACGTCCCTCCATATCTCCCTCCCTTCATACGTCCCTCCATCTCTCCCTCCCTTCATACGTCCCTCCATCTCTCCCTCCCTTCATACGTCCCTCCATCTCTCCCTCCCTTCATACGTCCCTCCATCTCTCCCTTCATACGTCCCTCCATCTCTCCCTCCCTTCATACATCCCTCCATCTCTCCCTCCCTTCATACGTCCCTCCATCTCTCCCTCCCTTCATACATCCCTCCATCTCTCCCTCCCTTCATACGTCCCTCCATCTCTCCCTCCCTTCATACGTCCCTCCATCTCTCCCTCCCTTCATACGTCCCTCCATCTCTTCCTCCCTTCATACATCCCTCCATCTCTCCCTCCCTTCATACATCCCTCCATCTCTCCCTCCCTTCATACATCCCTCCATCTCTCCCTCCCTTCATACGTCCCTCCATCTCCTTCCCTTCATACATCCCTCCATCTCTCCCTCCCTTCATACATCCCTCCATCTCTCCCTTCATACATCCCTCCATCTCTCCCTCCCTTCATACATCCCTCCATCCCTCCCTCCCTTCATACGTCCCTCCATCTCTCCCTTCACACATCCCTCCATCTCTCCCTCCCTTCATACGTCCCTCCATCTCTTCCTCCCTTCATACGTCCCTCCATCTCTCCCTCCCTTCATACATCCCTCCATCTCTCCCTTCATACATCCCTCCATCTCTCCCTCCCTTCATACGTCCCTCCATCTCCCCCTCCCTTCACACATCCCTCCATCTCTCCCTCCCTTCATGCGTCCCTCCATCTCTCCCTCCCTTCATACATCCCTCCATCTCTCCCTCCCTTCATACATCCCTCCATCTCTCCCTACATACATCTCTCCATCTCTTCCTCCATTCATACATCCCTCCATCTCTCCCTCCCTTCATACGTCTCTCCATCTCTTCCTCCCTTCATACGTCCCTCCATCTCTCCCTCCCTTCATACATCCCTCCATCTCTCCCTCCCTACATCCTTCCCTCCATCTCTCCCTCCCTTCAGACATCCCTCCCTCTCTCCCTCCCTTCATACGTCCCTCCATCTCTCCCTCCCTTCATCCGTCCCTCCATCTCTCCCTCCCTTCATACATCCCTCCATCTCTCCCTCCCTTCATACGTCCCTCCTCTCTCCCTCCCTTCATACATCCCTCCATCTCTCCCTCCCTTCATACGTCCCTCCATCTCTCCCTCCCTTCATACATCCCTCCATCTCTCCCTCCCTTCATACGTCCCTCCATCTCTCCCTCCCTTCATACGTCCCTCCATCTCTCCCTTCATACGTCCCTCCATCTCTCCCTCCCTTCATACGTCCCTCCATCTCTCCCTCCCTTCATACATCTCTCCCTCCATACATCCTTCCATCTCTCCCTCCCTTCATACGTCCCTCCTCTCTCCCTCCCTTCATACATCCCTCCATCTCTCCCTCCCTTCATACATCTCTCCCTCCATACATCCCTCCATCTCTCCCTCCCTTCATACGTCCCTCCTCTCTCCCTCCCTTCATACATCCCTCCATCTCTCCCTCCCTTCATACGTCCCTCCATCTCTTCCTCCCTTCATACGTCCCTACATCTTTCCCTCCCTTCATGCATCCCTCCATCTCTCCCTCCCTTCATACGTCCCTCCATCTCTCCCTCCCTTCATACGTCCCTCCATCTCTCCCTCCCTTCATACATCCCTCCATCTCTCCCTCCCTTCATACATCCCTGCTCTCTCCCTCCCTTCATACATCCCTCCATCTCTCCCTCCCTTCATACATCCCTCCATCTCTCCCTCCCTTCATACATCCCTCCATCTCTCCCTCCCTTCATACGTCCCTCCATTTCTCCCTCCCTTCATACATCTCTCCCTCCATACATCCCTCCATCTCTCCCTCCCTTCATACGTCCCTCCTCTCTCCCTCCCTTCATACATCCCTCCATCTCTCCCTCCCTTCATACGTCCCTCCATCTCTTCCTCCCGTCATACGTCCCTACATCTTTCCCTCCCTTCATGCATCCCTCCATCTCTCCCTCCCTTCATACGTCCCTCCATCTCTCCCTCCCTTCATACGTCCCTCCATCTCTCCCTCCCTTCATACATCCCTCCATCTCTCCCTCCCTTCATACATCCCTCCTCTCTCCCTCCCTTCATACATTCCTCCATCTCTCCCTCCCTTCACACATCCCTCCATCTCTCCCTCCCTTCATACATCCCTCCATCTCTCCCTCCCTTCATACGTCCCTCCATCTCTCCCTCCCTTCATACATCTCTCCCTCCATACATCCCTCCATCTCTCCCTCCCTTCATACGTCCCTCCTCTCTCCCTCCCTTCATACATCCCTCCATCTCTCCCTCCCTTCATACGTCCCTCCATCTCTCCCTCCCTTCATACGTCCCTACATCTTTCCCTCCCTTCATACATCCCTCCATCTCTCCCTCCCTTCATACATCCCTCCATCTCTCCCTCCCTTCATACGTCCCTCCATCTCTCCCTCCCTTCATACGTCCCTCCATCTCTCCCTCCCTTCATACGTCCCTCCATCTCTCCCTCCCTTCATACGTCCCTCCATCTCTCCCTCCCTTCATACGTCCCTCCATCTCTCCCTCCCTTCATACATCCCTCCATCTCTCCCTCCCTTCATACATCCCTCCATCTCTCCCTCCCTTCATACGTCCCTCCATCTCTCCCTCCCTTCATACATCCCTCCATCTCTCCCTCCCTTCATACGTCCCTCCATCTCTCCCTCCCTTCATACGTCCCTCCATCTCTCCCTCCCTTCATACGTCCCTCCATCTCTCCCTCCCTTCATACATCCCTCCATCTCTCCCTCCCTTCATACATCCCTCCATCTCTCCCTCCCCTCCCTCCCCATACGTCCCTCCATCTCCTCCCTTCATACATCTCTCCCTCCCCATCTCTCCCTCCCTTCATACATCCCTCCATCTCTCCCTCCCTTCATACATCCCTCCATCTCTCCCTCCCTTCATACATCCCTCCATCTCTCCCTCCCTTCATACGTCCCTCCATCTCTACCTCCATTCATACATCTCTCCCTCCATCTCTCCCCTCCCTTCATACATCCCTCCATCTCTCCCTCCCTTCATACTTCCCTCCATCTCTCCCTCCCTTCATACATCCCTCCATCTCTCCCTCCCTTCATACATCCCTCCATCTCTCCCTCCCTTCATACATCCCTCCATCTCTCCCTCCCTTCATACATCCCTCCATCTCTCCCTCCCTTCATACGTCCCTCCATCTCTCCCTCCCTTCATACGTCCCTCCATCTCTCCCTCCCTTCATACATCCCTCCATCTCTCCCTCCCTTCATACATCCCTCCATCTCTCCCTCCCTTCATACATCCCTCCATCTCTCCCTCCCTTCATACGTCCCTCCATCTCTCCCTCCCTTCATACATCCCTCCATCTCTCCCTCCCTTCATACATCCCTCCATCTCTCCCTCCCTTCATACATCCCTCCATCTCTCCCTCCCTTCATACATCCCTCCATCTCTCCCTCCCTTCATACGTCCCTCCATCTCTCCCTCCCTTCATACATCCCTCCATCTCTCCCTCCCTTCATACGTCCCTCCATCTCTCCCTCCCTTCATACATCCCTCCATCTCTCCCTCCCTTCATACGTCCCTCCATCTCTCCCTCCCTTCATACATCCCTCCATCTCTCCCTCCCTTCATACATCCCTCCATCTCTCCCTCCCTTCATACGTCCCTCCATCTCTCCCTCCCTTCATACATCCCTCCATCTCTCCCTCCCTTCATACGTCCCTCCATCTCTCCCTCACTTCATACATCCCTCCATCTCTCACTCCTTCATGCATTCATATACATCCCTCCATCTCTCCCTCCCTTCAAACGTCCCTCCATCTCTCCCTCCCTTCATACTTCCCTCCATCTCTCCCTCCCTTCATACGTCCCTCCATCTCTCCCTCCCTTCATACATCCCTCCATCTCTCCCTCCCTTCATACGTCCCTCCATCTCTCCCTCCCTTCATACGTCCCTCCATCTCTCCCTCCCTTCATACATCCCTCCATCTCTTCCTCCCTTCATACGTCCCTCCATCTCTCCGTCCCTTCATATCCCTCCATCTCTCCCTCCATCTCTCCCTCCCTTCATTCGTCCCTCCATCTCTCCCTCCCTTCATACATCCCTCCATCTCTCCATCCCTTCATACGTCCCTCCATCTCTCCCTCCCTTCATACATTCCTCCATCTCTTCCTCCCTTCACACATCCCTCCATCTCTCCCTCCCTTCATACATCCCTCCATCTCTCCCTCCCTTCATACGTCCCTCCATCTCTCCCTCCCTTCATACGTCCCTCCATCTCTCCCTCCCTTCATACGTCCCTCCATCTCTCCCTCCCTTCATACGTCCCTCCATCTCTCCCTCCCTTCATACGTCCCTCCATCTCTCCCTCCCTTCATACGTCCCTCCATCTCTCCCTCCCTTCATATCCCTCCTCTCTCCCTCCCTTCATACATCCCTCCATCTCTCCCTCCCTTCATACATCCCTCCATCTCTCCCTCCCTTCATACGTCCCTCCATCTCTCCCTCCCTTCATACATCCCTCCATCTCTCCCTCCCTTCATACATCCCTCCATCTCTCCCTCCCTTCATACGTCCCTCCATCTCTCCCTCCCTTCATACGTCCCTCCATCTCTCCCTCCCTTCATACATCCCTCCATCTCTCCCTCCCTTCATACGTCCCTCCATCTCTCCCTCCCTTCATACGTCCCTCCATCTCTCCCTCCCTTCATACATCCCTCCATCTCTCCCTCCCTTCATACATCCCTCCATCTCTCCCTCCCTTCATACGTCCCTCCATCTCTCCCTCCCTTCATACGTCCCTCCATCTCTCCCTCCCTTCATACATCCCTCCATCTCTCCCTCCCTTCATACATCCCTCCATCTCTCCCTCCCTTCATACATCCCTCCATCTCTCCCTCCCTTCATACGTCCCTCCATCTCTCCCTCCCTTCATACATCCCTCCATCTCTCCCTCCCTTCATACATCCCTCCATCTCTCCCTCCCTTCATACATCCCTCCATCTCTCCCTCCCTTCATACATCCCTCCATCTCTCCCTCCCTTCATACGTCCCTCCATCTCTCCCTCCCTTCATACATCCCTCCATCTCTCCCTCCCTTCATACATCCCTCCATCTCTCCCTCCCTTCATACATCCCTCCATCTCTCCCTCCCTTCATACGTCCCTCCATCTCTCCCTCCCTTCATACATCCCTCCATCTCTCCCTCCCTTCATACGTCCCTCCATCTCTCCCTCCCTTCATACATCCCTCCATCTCTCCCTCCCTTCATACATCCCTCCATCTCTCCCTCCCTTCATACGTCCCTCCATCTCTCCCTCCCTTCATACATCCCTCCATCTCTCCCTCCCTTCATACGTCCCTCCATCTCTCCCTCCCTTCATACATCCCTCCATCTCTCCCTCCCTTCATACGTCCCTCCATCTCTCCCTCCCTTCATACGTCCCTCCATCTCTCCCTCCCTTCATACATCCCTCCATCTCCCTCCCTACATCCCTCCATCTCTTCATACGTCCCTCCATCTCTCCCTCCCTTCATACATCCCTCCATCTCTCCCTCCCTTCATACGTCCCTCCATCTCTCCCTCCCTTCATACGTCCCTCCATCTCTCCCTCCCTTCATACATCCCTCCATCTCTCCCTCCCTTCATACGTCCCTCCATCTCTCCCTCCCTTCATACGTCCCTCCATCTCTCCCTCCCTTCATACGTCCCTCCATCTCTCCCTCCCTTCATACGTCCCTCCATCTCTCCCTCCCTTCATACGTCCCTCCATCTCTCCCTCCCTTCATACGTCCCTCCATCTCTCCCTCCCTTCATACGTCCCTCCATCTCTCCCTCCCTTCATACGTCCCTCCATCTCTCCCTCCCTTCATACGTCCCTCCATCTCTCCCTCCCTTCATACGTCCCTCCATCTCTCCCTCCCTTCATACGTCCCTCCATCTCTCCCTCCCTTCATACGTCCCTCCATCTCTCCCTCCCTTCATACGTCCCTCCATCTCTCCCTCCCTTCATACGTCCCTCCATCTCTCCCTCCCTTCATACATCCCTCCATCTCTCCCTCCCTTCATACGTCCCTCCATCTCTCCCTCCCTTCATACATCCCTCCATCTCTCCCTCCCTTCATACATCCCTCCATCTCTCCCTCCCTTCATACGTCCCTCCATCTCTCCCTCCCTTCATACATCCCTCCATCTCTCCCTCCCTTCATACATCCCTCCATCTCTCCCTCCCTTCATACATCCCTCCATCTCTCCCTCCCTTCATACATCCCTCCATCTCTCCCTCCCTTCATACATCCCTCCATCTCTCCCTCCCTTCATACGTCCCTCCATCTCTCCCTCCCTTCATACATCCCTCCATCTCTCCCTCCCTTCATACGTCCCTCCATCTCTCCCTCCCTTCATACATCCCTCCATCTCTCCCTCCCTTCATACGTCCCTCCATCTCTCCCTCCCTTCATACGTCCCTCCATCTCTGCCTCCCTTCAAACGTCCCTCCATCTCTCCCTCCCTTCATACATCCCTCCATCTCTCCCTCATACGTCCCTCCATCTCTCCCTCCCTTCATACATCCCTCCATCTCTCCCTCCCTTCATACGTCCCTCCATCTCTCCCTCCCTTCATACATCCCTCCATCTCTCCCTCCCTTCATACGTCCCTCCTCTCTCCCTGCCTTCATACGTCCCTCCATCTCTCCCTCCCTTCATACGTCCCTCCATCTCTCCCTCCCTTCATACATCCCTCCATCTCTCCCTCCCTTCATACGTCCCTCCTCTCTCCCTCCCTTCATACATCCCTCCATCTCTCCCTCCCTTCATACATCCCTCCATCTCTCCCTCCCTTCATACGTCCCTCCTCTCTCCCTCCCTTCATACATCCCTCCATCTCTCCCTCCCTTCATACGTCCCTCCATCTCTCCCTCCCTTCATACATCCCTCCATCTCTCCCTCCCTTCATACGTCCCTCCTCTCTCCCTCCCTTCATACATCCCTCCATCTCTCCCTCCCTTCATACATCCCTCCATCTCTCCCTCCCTTCATACATCCCTCCATCTCTCCCTCCCTTCATACGTCCCTCCATCTCTCCCTCCCTTCATACATCCCTCCATCTCTCCCTCCCTTCATACGTCCCTCCATCTCTCCCTCCCTTCATACATCCCTCCATCTCTCCCTCCCTTCATATATCCCTCCATCTCTCCGTCCCTTCATACGTCCCTCCTCTCCTCCCTTCATACATCCCTCCATCTCTCCCTCCCTTCATACTCCCTCCATCTCTCGCTCTCCCTTCATACATCCCTCCATCTCTCCCTCCCTTCATACATCCCTCCATCTCTCATCCTCCCTCCCTTCATACATCCCTCCATCTCTCCCTCCCTTCATACATCCCTCCATCTCTCCCTCCCTTCATACATCCCTCCATCTCTCCCTCCCTTCATACATCCCTCCCTCTCTCCCTCCCTTCATACATCCCTCCATCTCTCCCTCCCTTCATACATCCCTCCATCTCTCCCTCCCTTCATACGTCCCTCCATCTCTCCCTCCCTTCATACATCCCTCCATCTCTCCCTCCCTTCATACGTCTTCCATCTCTCCGTCCCTTCATACATTCCTCCATCTCTTCCTCCCTTCATACGTCCCTCCATCTCTCCCTCCCTTCATACATCCCTCCATCTCTCACTCCATACATCCCTCCATCTCTCCCTCCCTTCATACATCCCTCCATCTCTCCTTCCCTTCATACGTCCCTCCATCTCTCCCTCCCTTCATACATCCCTCCATCTCTCCCTCCCTTCATACATCCCTCCATCTCTCCCTCCCTTCATACATCCCTCCATCTCTCCCTCCCTTCATACATCCCTCCTTCTCTCCCTCCCTTCCTACATCCCTCCATCCTCCCTCATACATCCCTCCATCTCTCCCTCCCTTCATACATCCCTCCATCTCTCTCTCCCTTCATACGTCCCTCCATCTCTCCCTCCCTTCATACGTCCCTCCATCTCTCCCTCCCTTCATACGTCCCTCCATCTCTCCCTCCCTTCATACGTCCCTCCATCTCTCCCTCCCTTCATACGTCCCTCCATCTCTCCCTCCCTTCATACGTCCCTCCATCTCTCCCTCCCTTCATACATCCCTCCATCTCTCCCTCCCTTCATACGTCCCTCCATCTCTCCCTCCCTTCATACGTCCCTCCATCTCTCCCTCCCTTCATACGTCCCTCCATCTCTCCCTCCCTTCATACATCCCTCCATCTCTCCCTCCCTTCATACGTCCCTCCATCTCTCCCTCCCTTCATACATCCCTCCATCTCTCCCTCCCTTCATACGTCCCTCCATCTCTCCCTCCCTTCATACATCCCTCCATCTCTCCCTCCCTTCATACGTCCCTCCATCTCTCCCTCCCTTCATACATCCCTCCATCTCTCCCTCCCTTCATACGTCCCTCCATCTCTACCTCCCTTCATACATCCCTCCATCTCCATATCCCTCCATCTCTCCCTCCCTTCATCATCCCTCCATCTCTCCCTCCCTTCATCTCTCCCTCCCTTCATACATCCCTCCATCTCTCCCTCCCTTCATACATCCCTCCATCTCTCCCTCCCTTCATACATCCCTCCATCTCTCCCTCCCTTCATACATCCCTCCATCTCTCCCTCCCTTCATACATCCCTCCATCTCTCCCTCCCTTCATACATCCCTCCATCTCTCCCTCCCTTCATACATCCCTCCATCTCTCCCTCCCTTCATACGTCCCTCCATCTCTCCCTCCCTTCATACATCCCTCCATCTCTCCCTCCCTTCATACATCCCTCCATCTCTCCCTCCCTTCATACGTCCCTCCATCTCTCCCTACATCTCTCCCTCCATCTCTCCCTCCCTTCATACATCCCTCCATCTCTCCCTCCCTTCATACGTCCCTCCATCTCTCCCTCCCTTCATAAGTCCCTCCTCTCTCTCCCTTCATACGTCCCTTCATACATCCCTCCATCTCTCCCTCCCTTCATACATCCCTCCATCTCTCCCTCCCTTCATACGTCCCTCCATCTCTCCCTCCCTTCATATATCCCTCCATCTCTCCCTCCCTTCATACATCCCTCCATCTCTCCCTCCCTTCATACATCCCTCCATCTCTCCCTCCCTTCATACGTCCCTCCATCTCTCCCTCCCTTCATTCGTCCCTCCATCTCTCCCTCCCTTCATTCGTCCCTCCATCTCTCCCTCCCTTCATACGTCCCTCCATCTCTCCCTCCCTTCAAACATCCCTCCATCTCTCCCTCCCTTCATTCGTCCCTCCATCTCTCCCTCCCTTCATACGTCCCTCCATCTCTCCCTCCCTTCATACGTCCCTCCATCTCTCCCTCCCTTCATTCGTCCCTCCATCTCTCCCTCCCTTCATACGTCCCTCCATCTCTCCCTCCCTTCATTCGTCCGTCCATCTCTCCCTCCCTTCATACGTCCCTCCATCTCTCCCTCCCGTCATACGTCCCTCCATCTCTCCCTCCCTTCATTCGTCCGTCCATCTCTCCCTCCCTTCATACGTCCCTCCATCTCTCCCTCCCGTCATACGTCCCTCCATCTCTCCCTCCCTTCATTCGTCCCTCCATCTCTCCCTCCCTTCATTCGTCCCTCCATCTCTCCCTCCCTTCATACGTCCCTCCATCTCTCCCTCCCTTCATTCGTCCGTCCATCTCTCCCTCCCTTCATTCGTCCGTCCATCTCTCCCTCCCTTCATACGTCCCTCCATCTCTCCCTCCCGTCATACGTCCCTCCATCTCTCCCTCCCTTCATTCGTCCCTCCATCTCTCCCTCCCTTCATTCGTCCCTCCATCTCTCCCTCCCTTCATACGTCCCTCCATCTCTCCCTCTTCCTTCATTCGTCCGTCCATCTCTCCCTCCCTTCATCGTCCGTCCATCTCTCCATCCCTTCATACGTCCCTCCATCTCTCCCTCCCTTCATACGTCCCTCCATCTCTCCCTCCCTTCATTCATCCCTCCATCTCTCCCTCCCTTCATACGTCCCTCCATCTCTCCCTCCCTTCATACGTCCCTCCATCTCTCCCTCCCTTCATACATCCCTCCATCTCTCCCTCCCTTCATACATCCCTCCAGCTCTCCTTCCCTTCATACGTCCCTCCATCTCTCCCTCCCTTCATACATCCCTCCATCTCTCCCTCCCTTCATACATCCCTCCATCTCTCCCTCCCTTCATACGTCCCTCCATCTCTCCCTCCCTTCATACGTCCCTCCATCTCTCCCTCCCTTCATACATCCCTCCATCTCTCCCTCCCGTCATACGTCCCTCCATCTCTCCCTCCCTTCATTCGTCCCTCCATCTCTCCCTCCCTTCATACGTCCCTCCATCTGTCCCTCCCTTCATACATCCCTCCATCTCTCCCTCCCTTCATACGTCCCTCCATCTGTCCCTCCCTCGCCAGCGAATATTCCTCCCTCATATAATCCATCTTTTTCACCCTCGTAGTGCATCACTACTCAACTACACAGTTCCATCCCTTCATCTCTCCTCTAATCCAACCTTTATCCTGTTACATCACCTCGTATCAAACTCTCTTCGCTCTCTTGTGTCTTTCTTCTTTATCTTTTCCCCTCCCTCTCTCTCTGGTGTTTCTCTCGTATTTTCCATGTATGTTTCTTCTCTTTCTGTCAAGTCCAAGAGTCCCTTATTTACCCTTATCCCGTCCCCCGTTTATCACTCTTTTGTGCCACCTCATTCTTCTATATCTCATCTTTACTTCTTCCTTCACATTATTATTAACTTTCTTGTGTCACATATTTCTATGTTATCCAACATCCCAGATTACCATCTTCTGCTTTATTGTCTTACACACTTACTAGTCCCACGGTACCTTGTCTCGCGTTACTTTGTCCCATGTTACCTTGTCCCACGTTACCTTGCCTCGCGTTACCCTGTCCCACGGTACCTTGCCTCGCGTTACCCTGTCCCACGGTACCTTGTCTCGCGTTACCCTGTCCCACGTTACCTTGTCTCGCGTTACCCTGTCCCACGTTACCTTGTCCCACGTTACCTTGTCCCGTGTTACTTTGTCCCATGTTACCTTGTCTCGCGTTACCCTGTCCCATGGTACCTTGTCTCGCGTTACTTTGTCCCACGGTACCTTGTCTCGCGTTACTTTGTCCCACGGTACCTTGTCTCGCGTTACCATATCCCACGGTACCTTGTCTCGCGTTACTTTGTCCCACGGTACCTTGTCTCGCGTTACTTTGTCCCATGTTACCTTGTCCCACGTTACCTTGTCTCGCGTTACCCTGTCCCATGGTACCTTGTCTCGCGTTACCCTGTCCCATGGTACCTTGTCCCACGTTACCTTGTCCCACGTTACCTTGTCCCACGTTACCTTGTCTCGCGTTACCCTGTCCCACGGTACCTTGTCTCGCCTTACCCTGTCCCATGGTACCGTGTCTCGCGGTTCCATGTCCCACGGTACCTTGTCTCGCGTTACCCTGTCCCACGGTACCTTGTCTCGCGTTACCCTGTCCCATGGTACCTTGTCTCGCGTTACCCTGTCCCATGGTACCTTGTCCCACGTTACCTTGTCCCACGTTACCTTGTCCCACGTTACCTTGTCTCGCGTTACCCTGTCCCACGGTACCTTGTCTCGCGTTACCCTGTCCCATGGTTACCTTGTCCCGTGTTACTTTGTCCCATGGTACCTTGTCCCACGTTACCTTGTCCCACGTTACCTTGTCCCACGTTACCTTGTCTCGCGTTACCCTGTCCCACGGTACCTTGTCTCGCCTTACCCTGTCCCATGGTACCTTGTCTCGCGTTACCCTGTCCCATGGTACCTTGTCCCACGTTACCTTGTCCCACGTTACCTTGTCCCACGTTACCTTGTCTCGCGTTACCCTGTCCCACGGTACCTTGTCTCGCCTTACCCTGTCCCATGGTACCTTGTCTCGCGTTACCCTGTCCCACGGTACCTTGTCTCGCGTTACCCTGTCCCATGGTACCTTGCCTCGCGTTACCCTGTCCCACGGTACCTTGTCTCGCGTTACTTTGTCCCATGTTACCTTGTCCCACGTTACCTTGCCTCGCGTTACCCTGTCCCACGGTACCTTGTCTCGCGTTACTTTGTCCCATGTTACCTTGCCCCACGTTACCTTGTCTCGCGTTACCCTGTCCCACGGTACCTTGTCTCGCCTTACCCTGTCCCACGGTACCTTGTCTCGTCCCCTTACCTTGTCCCCCTGTCCCACGGTACCTTGTCTCGCGTTACCCTGTCCCACGGTACCTTGTCTCGCGTTACTTTGTCCCATGTTACCTTGTCCCACGTTACCTTGCCTCGCGTTACCCTATCCCACGGTACCTTGTCTCGCGTTACCCTGTCCCACGTTACCTTGTCTCGCGTTACCCTGTCCCACGTTACCTTGCCTCGCGTTACCCTGTCCCACGGTACTTTGTCTCGCGTTACCCTATCCCACGGTACCTTGTCTCGCGTTACCCTGTCCCACGTTACCTTGTCTCGCGTTACCCTGTCCCACGGTACCTTGTCTCGCGTTACTTTGTCCCATGTTACCTTGTCCCACGTTACTTTGTCTCGCGTTACCCTGTCCACGGTACCTTGTCTCGCCTTACCCTATCCCACGGTACCTTGTCTCGCGTTACCCTGTCCCACGGTACCTTGTCTCGCGTTACCCTGTCCCACGGTACCTTGTCTCGCGTTACCCTGTCCCACGTTACCTTGTCTCGCGTTACCCTGTCCCACGATACCTTGTCTCGCGTTACTTTGTCCCATGTTACCTTGCCCCACGTTACCTTGTCTCGCGTTACCCTGTCCCACGGTACCTTGTCTCGCCTTACCCTGTCCCACGGTACCTTGTCTCGCGTTACCCTGTCCCACGGTACCTTGTCTCGCGTTACCCTGTCCCACGGTACCTTGTCTCGCGTTACTTTGTCCCATGTTACCTTGTCCCACGTTACCTTGTCTCGCGTTACCCTGTCCCATGTTACCTTGTCTCGCGTTACCCTGTCCCACGTTACCTTGTCCCATGTTACTTTGTCCCATGTTACTTTGTCCCATGTTACCTTGTCTCGCGTTACCCTGTCCCACGTTACCTTGTCTCGCGTTACCCTGTCCCACGTTACCTTGTCCCACGTTACCTTGTCCCGTGTTACTTTGTCCCATGTTACCTTGTCCCACGTTACCTTGTCCCACGTTACCTTGTTCCACGTTACCTTGTCCCACGTTACCTTGTCCCACGTTACCTTGTCCCACGTTACCTTGTCTCACGTTAACTTGTCCCACGGTACCTTGTCTCGCGTTACCCTGTCCCACGTTACCTTGTCTCGCGTTACCCTGTCCCACGTTACCTTGTCTCGCGTTACCCTGTCCCACGTTACCTTGTCCCATGTTACTTTGTCCCATGTTACCTTGTCCCACGTTACCTTGTCCCATGTTACTTTGTCCCATGTTACCTTGTCCAACGTTACCTTGTCCCACGTTACCTTGTCCCATGTTACTTTGTCCCATGTTACCTTGTCCCACGTTAACTTGTCCAACGCTACCTTGTCCCACGTTACCTTGTCCCACGTTAACTTGTCCAACGCTACCTTGTCCCACGTTACCTTGTCCCAAGTACCTTGTCTCGCGTTACCCTGTCCCACGTTACCTTGTCCCATGTTACTTTGTCCCATATTACTTTGTCCCATGTTACCTTGCCCCACGTTACCTTGTCCCACGTTAACTTGTCCCACGTTACCTTGTCCCAAGTACCTTGTCTCGCGTTACCCTGTCCCACGTTACCTTGTCCCATGTTACTTTGTCCCATGTTACTTTGTCCCATGTTACCTTGTCCCACATTACCTTGTCCCACGTTACCTTGTCCCACGTTAACTTATCCCACGTTACCTTGTCCCACGTTAACTTGTCCCACGTTACCTTGTCCCACGTTAACTTGTCCCACGTTACCTTGTCCCAAGTACCTTGTCTCGCGTTACCCTGTCCCACGTTACCTTGTCCCATGTTACTTTGTCCCATGTTACTTTGTCCCATGTTACCTTGTCCCACGTTACCTTGTCCCACGTTAACTTGTCCCACGTTACCTTGTCCCAAGTACCTTGTCTCGCGTTACCCTGTCCCACGTTACCTTGTCCCATGTTACTTTGTCCCATGTTACTTTGTCCCATGTTACCTTGTCCCACATTACCTTGTCCCACGTTAAATTGTCCCACGTTAACTTGTCCCACGTTACCTTGTCCCACGTTGCCTTGTCTCACGTTACCCTGTCCTGCGTTACCCTGTCCCACGTTACCTTGTCCCACGTTACCCTGTCCCTCGATACCTTGTCCCACGTTACCCTCTCCCGCATTACCCTGTCCAACGTTACCTTGTTCCACGTTACCCTGTCCCATGTTACCCTCTCCCACGTTACCCTGTCCCACGTTACCTTGTCCCACGTTACCCTGTTCCACGTTACCCTGTCTCGCGTTACCTTGCCCCGCGTTACCCTGACCCGCGTTACTCTGTCCCACGTTACCCTGTCCAACGTCACCCTGTCCCACGTTACCTTGTCCCACGTTACCTTGTCCCACGTTACCTTGTCCCACGTTACCTTGTCCCACGTTACCTTGTCCCATGTTACCTTGTCCCATGTTACCTTGTCCCACGTTACCTTGTCCCACGTTACCTTGTCCCACGTTACCTTGTCCCATGTTACCTTGTCCCACGTTACCTTGTCCCACGTTACCTTGTCCCACGTTACCTTGTCCCATGTTACCTTGTCCCATGTTACCTTGTCCCACGTTACCTTGTCCCATGTTACCTTGTCCCATGTTACCTTGTCCCACGTTACCTTGTCCCACACATATTCAGTCAAGCATGACATTCATCACCATTTCTGATGGTAGTGGCACCATGCATTTCCATGAAGGGCCATGGGAGACTCTCTATGGTCCCACAATGACTCTCTCCCATGATTGGATACGTGTCTGCTCAATAGACGTATCTTTCTTCTCTCTCACTTTCTCCCTTTTTCTCCTGTGAGTTTCCATCTCCCTTTCGCGTTTTGTCTGCTTTCCTTTAAGCGGTGCACTGATATCGCTGAATGGCTCTTGATCCAGGGAATTGGAGTTATTCTAACCTCTTCTACTTCCACATTTAAGTATTTTTTTTAAAGTATTTGTTTATCTAAACTCTAGCGCCTTATTCTTGGCTTAAAATTTACACCCCATGTTGCTTTCTAGATAGTCACTGCCTCTAGTCTCTCTAGACTCCTACACTGCCTCTAGTCTCCCCCTTGCTGCCTCTAGACTCCTACACTGCCTCTAGTCTCCCCCTTGCTGCCTCTAGACTCCTACACTGCCTCTAGTCTCCCCCTTGCTGCCTCTAGACTCCTACACTGCCTCTAGTCTCCCCCTTGCTGCCTCTAGACTCCTACACTGCCTCTAGTCTCCCCCTTGCTGCCTCTAGACTCCTACACTGCCTCTAGTCTCCCCCTTGCTGCCTCTAGACACCTCACTGCCTCTAGTCTCCCCCTTGCTGCCTCTAGACTCCTACACTGCCTCTAGTCTCCCCCTTGCTGCCTCTAGACTCCTACACTGCCTCTAGTCTCCCACTTGCTGCCTCTAGACTCCTACACTGCCTCTAGTCTCCCCCTTGCTGCCTCTAGACTCCTACACTGCCTCTAGTCTCCCCCTTGCTGCCTCTAGACTCCTACACTGCCTCTAGTCTCCCCCTTGCTGCCTCTAGACTCCTCACTGCCTCTAGTCTCCCCCTTGCTGCCTCTAGACACTGCCTCTAGTCTCCCCCTTGCTGCCTCTAGACACCTCACTGCCTCTAGTCTCCCCCTTGCTGCCTCTAGACTCCTACACTGCCTCTAGTCTCCCCCTTGCTGCCTCTAGACTCCTACACTGCCTCTAGTCTCCCCCTTGCTGCCTCTAGACACCTCACTGCCTCTAGTCTCCCCCTTGCTGCCTCTAGACTCCTACATTGCCTCTAGTCTCCCCCTTGCTGCCTCTAGACTCCTACACTGCCTCTAGTCTCCCCCTTGCTGCCTCTAGACACCTCACTGCCTCTAGTCTCCCCCTTGCTGCCTCTAGACTCCTACACTGCCTCTAGTCTCCCCCTTGCTGCCTCTAGACTCCTACACTGCCTCTAGTCTCCCCCTTGCTGCCTCTAGACTCCTCACTGCCTCTAGTCTCCCTCTTGCTGCCTCTAGACTCCTCACTGCCTCTAGTCTCCCCCTTGCTGCCTCTAGACTCCTCACTGCCTCTAGTCTCCCCCTTGCTGCCTCTACACTCCTCACTGCCTCTAGTCTCCCCCTTGCTGCCTCTAGACTCCTACACCGCCTCTAGTCTCCCCCTTCCTGCCTCTAGACTCGTCACTGCCTCTAGTCTCCCCCTTGCTGCCTCTAGACTCCTCACTGCCTCTAGTCTCCCCCTTGCTGCCTCTAGACACCTACACTGCCTCTAGTCTCCCCCTTGCTGCCTCTAGACTCCTACACTGCCTCTAGTCTCCCCCTTGCTGCCTCTAGACACCTACACTGCCTCTAGTCTCCCCCTTGCTGCCTCTAGACTCCTACACTGCCTCTAGTCTCCCCCTTGCTGCCTCTAGACTCCTACACTGCCTCTAGTCTCCCCCTTGCTGCCTCTAGACTCCTACACTGCCTCTAGTCTCCCCCTTGCTGCCTCTAGACTCCTACACTGCCTCTAGTCTCCCCCTTGCTGCCTCTAGACTCCTACACTGCCTCTAGTCTCCCCCTTGCTGCCTCTAGACACCTACACTGCCTCTAGTCTCCCCCTTGCTGCCTCTCACTGCCTCTAGTCTCCCCCTTGCTGCCTCTAGACTCCTACACTGCCTCTAGTCTCCCCCTTGCTGCCTCTAGACACCTACACTGCCTCTAGTCTCCCCCTTGCTGCCTCTAGACTCCTACACTGCCTCTAGTCTCCCCCTTGCTGCCTCTAGACTCCTACACTGCCTCTAGTCTCCCCCTTGCTGCCTCTAGACTCCTACACTGCCTCTAGTCTCCCCCTTGCTGCCTCTAGACTCCTACACTGCCTCTAGTCTCCCCCTTGCTGCCTCTAGACTCCTACACTGCCTCTAGTCTCCCCCTTGCTGCCTCTAGACACCTCACTGCCTCTAGTCTCCCCCTTGCTGCCTATAGACTCCTACACTGCCTCTAGTCTCCCCCTTGCTGCCTCTAGACTCCTACACTGCCTCTAGTCTCCCCCTTGCTGCCTCTAGACACCTCACTGCCTCTAGTCTCCCCCTTGCTGCCTCTAGACTCCTACACTGCCTCTAGTCTCCCCCTTGCTGCCTCTAGACTCCTACACTGCCTCTAGTCTCCCCCTTGCTGCCTCTAGACACCTCACTGCCTCTAGTCTCCCCCTTGCTGCCTCTAGACTCCTACACTGCCTCTAGTCTCCCCCTTGCTGCCTCTAGACTCCTACACTGCCTCTAGTCTCCCCCTTGCTGCCTCTAGACTCCTCACTGCCTCTAGTCTCCCCCTTGCTGCCTCTAGACTCCTACACTGCCTCTAGTCTCCCCCTTGCTGCCTCTAGACTCCTCACTGCCTCTAGTCTCCCCCTTGCTGCCTCTAGACTCCTCACTGCCTCTAGTCTCCCCCTTGCTGCCTCTAGACTCCTCACTGCCTCTAGTCTCCCCCTTGCTGCCTCTAGACTCGTCACTGCCTCTAGTCTCCTCCGGTGGTCTGGTGGCTAAAGCTCCCGCTTCACACACGGAGGGCCCGGGTTCGAGTCCCGGCGAGTGGAAATTGCGACACGTTTCCTTACACCTATTGTCCTGTTCACCTAGCAGCAAATAGGTACCTGGGTGTTAGTCGACTGGTGTGGGTCGCATCCTGGGGGACAAGATTAAGGACCACAATGGAAATAAGTTAGACAGTCCTCGATGACGCACTGACTTTCTTGGGTTATCCTGGGTGGCTAACCCTCCGGGGTTAAAAATCCGAACGAAATCTTATCTTATCTTATCTTATCTTATTGCCTCTAGTCTCCCCCTTGCTGCCTCTAGTCTCCTCCTTATTGCCTCTAGTCTCCTACTTACTTCCTCTAGTTTCCTACTTACTGCCTCTAGTCTCCTCCTTACTGCCTCTAGACTCCTCACTGCCTCTAGTCTCCTCCTTACTGCCTCTAGACTCCTCACTGCCTCTACTTTCCTGCTTACTGCCTCTAGACTCCCCACTGCCTCTAGTCTTCTCCATACTGCCTCTTGTCTCCCCCTAATTGCCTCTAGACTCCTCACTGCCTCTAGTCTCCTGCTTACTGCCTCTAGATACCTCACTGCCTCTAGTCTCTTACTTACTGCCTCTAGTCTCCTACTTACTGCCTCTAGTCTCCTTACTGCCTCTAGACTCCTCACTGCCTGTAGTCTCTTCTTTACTGCCTCTGGACTCCTCACTGCCTCTAGTCTCCTCCTTACTGCCTCTAGACTCCTCACTGCCTCTAGTCTCCTCCTCACTGCCTCTAGACTCCTCACTGCCTCTAGTCTCCTCCTTACTGCCTCTAGACTCCTCACTGCCTCTACTCTCCTGCTTACTGCCTCTAGACTCCTCACTGCCTCTAGTCTCCTCTTCACTGCCTCTAGTCTCCTCCTCATTGCCTCTACTATCCTCCTTACTGCCTCTAAACTCCTCACTGCCTCTACTCTCCTGCTTACTGCCTCTAGACTCCTCACTGCCTCTAGTCTTCTCCTTACTGCCTCTAGTCTCCCCCTAATTGCCTCAAGCATCCTCATTGCCTCTAGCCTCCCCCTAATTGCTTCTAGACTCCTCACTGCCTCTACTTTCCTGCTTACTGCCTCTAGTCTCCCCTTACTGCCTCTAGACTCCTCACTGCCTCTAGTCTTCTCCTTATTGCCTCTAGTCTCCTCCTTACTGCCTCTAGTCTCCTCACTGCCTCTAGTCTCCTCCTTACTGCCTCTAGTCTCCTCCTCACTGCCTCTAGTCTCCTCCTCACTGCCTCTAGTCTCCTCCTCACTGCCTCTAGTCTCCTCCTCACTGCCTCTAGCCTCCTCACTGCCTCTAGTCCCCTCCTTACTGCCTCTTAGTCTCCTCACTGCCTCTGGTCCCCTCCTTACTGCTTCTTAGTCTCCTCACTGCCTCTAGTCCCCTCCTTACTGCCTCTTAGTCTCCTCACTGCCTCTAGTCCCCTCCTTACTGCCTCTAGACTCCTCACTGTCTGTAGTCTCTTTACTGCCTCTAGATTCCTCATTGCCTCTAGTCTCCTCCTCACTGCCTCTAGTCTCCTCCTTACTGCCTCTAGTCTCCTCCTTACTGCCTCTAGTCTCCTCACTGCCTCTAGACTCCTCATAGCTTCTACTGCCTTTAGTCTCCTCGTTACTGCCTCTAGTCTCCTCACTGCCTCTAATCTCCTCACTACCTGTTGTCTTCCCCTTACTGCCTCTAGCCTCCTCACTGCCTCTAATCTGCTCACTGCCTGTTGTCTTCACCTTACTGCTTCTAGTCTCCTCACTGCCTCTAATCACTGTGTCTGGTCTCCTCACTGCTTCTAGTCTCACTGTCTGTGGTCTCCTCACTGCTTCTAGTCTCACTGTCTCTGGTCTCCTCACTGCTTCTAGTCTCACTGTCTCTGGTCTCCTCACTGCTTCTTCTCACTGTCTCTGGTCTCATCACTGCTTCTAGTCTCACTGTCTCTGGTCTCACTAGCTTACTAGTCTCACTGTATCTGGTCTCACTGCTTCTAGTCTCACTGTCTCTGGTCTCCTCACTGCTTCTAGTCTCACTGTGTCTGGTCTCCTCACTGCTTCTAGTCTCACTGTCTGTGGTCTCCTCACTGCTTCTAGTCTCACTGTGTCTGGTCTCCTCACTGCTTCTAGTCTCACTGTCTCTGGTCTCCTCACTGCTTCTAGTCTCACTGTCTCTGGTCTCCTCACTGCTTCTAGTCTCACTGTGTCTGGTCTCCTCACTGCTTCTAGTCTCACTGTCTCTGGTCTCCTCACTGCTTCTAGTCTCACTGTCTCTGGTCTCCTCACTGCTTCTAGTCTTACTGTATCTGGTCTCACTGCTTCTAGTCTCACTGTCTCTGGTCTCCTCACTGCTTCTAGTCTCACTGTCTCTGGTCTCCTCACTGCTTCTAGTCTCACTGTGTCTGGTCTCCTCACTGCTTCTAGTCTCACTGTCTCTGGTCTCCTCACTGCTTCTAGTCTCACTGTCTCTGGTCTCCTCACTGCTTCTAGTCTCACTGTCTCTGGTCTCCTCACTGCTTCTAGTTTCACTGTCTCTGGTCTCCTCACTGCTTCTAGTCTCACTGTCTCTGGTCTCCTCACTGCTTCTAGTCTCACTGTCTCTGGTCTCCTCACTGCTTCTAGTCTCACTGTCTCTGGTCTCCTCACTGCTTCTAGTCTCACTGTCTCTGGTCTCCTCACTGCTTCTAGTCTCACTGTCTCTGGTCTCCTCACTGCTTCTAGTCTCACTGTCTCTGGTCTCCTCACTCTCAGTAGTAGTAACCAGTTACCAGTAACCAGTGTACCGTTGAGTCAACGGTACACTGGTTACTGGTAACTGGTTACTACTACTGAGATCACTGCTTCTAGTCTCACTGCCTCTGGTCTCCTCACTGCTTCTAGTCTCACTGTCTCTGGTCTCCTCACTGTTTCTAGTCTCACTGTCTCTGGTCTCCTGCTCACTGCCTGTTGTCTTCACCTTACTGCTTCTAGTCTCCTCACTGCCTCTTGTCTCCATCTCACCGTCTCTGGCCTCCTCACTGCCTCTGGTCTCCTCATTTCTTCTAGTCTCACTGCCTCTGGTCTCACTGCTTCTAGTCTTACTGTATCTGGTCTCACTGCTTCTAGTCTCACTGTCTCTGGTCTCCTCACTGCTTCTAGTCTCACTGTCTCTGGTCTCCTCACTGCTTCTAGTCTCACTGTCTCTGGTCTCCTCACTGCTTCTAGTCTCACTGTCTCTGGTCTCCTCACTGCTTCTAGTCTCACTGTCTCTGGTCTCCTCACTGCTTCTAGTCTCACTGTCTCTGGTCTCCTCACTGTCTCTGGTCTCCTCACTGCTTCTAGTCTCACTGTCTCTGGTCTCCTCACTGCTTCTAGTCTCACTGTCTCTGGTCTCCTCACTGCTTCTAGTCTCACTGTCTCTGGTCTCCTCACTGCTTCTAGTCTCACTGCCTCTGGTCTCCTCACTGCTTCTAGTCTCACTGCTTCCTGTCTCCACCTTACTGCCTTCAGCCTCATCTTCACTACACCAAAATCCATGCCTCACACCTATACAAGTGGATGTCCCGTGGCTGGGTTGGAAGCGCACTCAACTTATATACTAAGAGTCTATGGTTCAATCTCTGGCACGGGTGGAAACGTTGAGTATATTTCTTTACAACTGCTGCCCTTGTTCATCTGTTGTGGGTGGCATCCTGGGGAGGGTTGCAATATACCTTAGATAGGACCGAACTTTTAATGAGCTGGGGTAGTATAACAGCTACGGAACTAAAATTATTCTGTGTAAAGAATAAAACATGTCGGTACTGTTTATAGTCTCCATCAGAAAGTCTTTGACACATTTCTCTATACACTATCGTATCTTCTATCGTAAAGATAATGTCTTCAGTACACCATTCAACCAACCTATCTTCTATCTTAAAGACACATGTCTAACGTTTAGTTTAATATGTTTATTATGCATCCCATACCCATCCTGTGGGCGGTAGTCACCCCATACCCATCCTGTGGGCGGTAGTCACCCCATACCCATCCTGTGGGCGGTAGTCACCCCATACCCATCCTGTGGGCGGTAGTCATTCCATACCCATCCTGTGGGCGGTAGTCACCCCATACCCATCCTGTGGGAGGTAGTCACCCCATACCTATCCTGTGGGAGGTAGTCACCCCATACCCATCCTGTGGGAGGTAGTCACCCCATACCTATCCTGTGGGAGGTAGTCACCCCATACCCATCCTGTGGGAGGTAGTCACCCCATACCCATCCTGTGGGCGGCAGTCACCCCATACCTATCCTGTGGGAGGTAGTCACCCCATACCCATCCTGTGGGAGGTAGTCACCCCATACCCATCCTGTGGGCGGTAGTCACCCCATACCTATCCTGTGGGCAGTAGTCACCCCATACCCATCCTGTGGGCGGTAGTCACCCCATACCTATCCTGTGGGCGGTAGTCACCCCATACCTATCCTGTGGGAGGTAGTCACCCCATACCCATCCTGTGGGAGGTAGTCACCCCATACCCATCCTGTGGGCGGTAGTCACCCCATACCCATCCTGTGGGAGGTAGTCACCCCATACCCATCCTGTGGGCAGTAGTCACCCCATACCTATCCTGTGGGAGGTAGTCACCCCATACCCATCCTGTGGGCAGTAGTCACCCCATACCTATCCTGTGGGAGGTAGTCACCCCATACCTATCCTGTGGGCAGTAGTCACCCCATACCTATCCTGTGGGCAGTAGTCACCCCATACCTATCCTGTGGGCGGTAGTCACCCCATACCTATCCTGTGGGCAGTAGTCACCCCATACCTATCCTGTGGGCGGTAGTCACCACATACCCATCCTGTGGGCGGTAGTCACCCCATACCTATCCTGTGGGCAGTAGTCACCCCATACCTATCCTGTGGGCGGTAGTCACCCCATACCCATCCTGTGGGCGGTAGTCACCCCATACCTATCCTGTGGGCAGTAGTCACCCCATACCTATCCTGTGGGCGGTAGTCACCCCATACCCATCCTGTGGGCGGTAGTAACCCCATACCCATCCTGTGGGCGGTAGTCACCCCATACCTATCCTGTGGGCGGTAGTCACCCCATACCTATCCTGTGGGCAGTAGTCACCCCATACCTATCCTGTGGGCAGTAGTCACCCCATACCTATCCTGTGGGCGGTAGTCACCCCATACCTATCCTGTGGGCGGTAGTCACCCCATACCTATCCTGTGGGCAGTAGTCACCCCATACCTATCCTGTGGGCGGTAGTCACCCCATACCTATCCTGTGGGCAGTAGTCACCCCATACCTATCCTATGGGCAGTAGTCACCCCATACCTATCCCGTGGGCGGTAGTCACCCCATACCTATCCTGTGGGCGGTAGTCACCCCATACCTATCCTGTGGGCAGTAGTCACCCCATACCTATCCTGTGGGCAGTAGTCACCCCATACCTATCCTGTGGGCAGTAGTCACCCCATACCTATCCTGTGGGCAGTAGTCACCCCATACCTATCCTGTGGGCAGTAGTCACCACATACCTATCCTGTGGGCGGTAGTCACCACATACCTATCCTGTGGGCAGTAGTCACCACATACCTATCCTGTGGGCAGTAGTCACCCCATACCTATCCTGTGGGCAGTAGTCACCACATACCTATCCTGTGGGCAGTAGTCACCCCATACCTATCCCGTGGGCGGTAGTCACCCCATACCTATCCTGTGGGCGGTAGTCACCCCATACCTATCCTGTGGGCAGTAGTCACCCCAGCCCTATCCTGTGGGCTGTAGTCACCCCATACCTATCCTGTGGGCAGTAGTCACCCCATACCTATCCTGTGGGCAGTAGTCACCCCATACCTATCCTGTGGGCAGTAGTCACCCCATACCTATCCTGTGGGCGGTAGTCACCACATACCCATCCTGTGGGCGGTAGTCAAAAGATTACAGAGGTACATAATGGGTCCAGGGACTGGACTCCAAAGTTTTGATAGCTGAGCAAGTTACAGAGGTAATAAACTCACAATTTACAAAGGTAATGAACTGACAATTTACAAAGGTAATGTACAGCCTTCAGTGTTCTTGTGGTTCACTAGTCTATGTTAGCTTTGTCTCTCATTCACCCAGTTATCAACACTTCCACTCATAAACATAATTTCACTCTACTTTGTTTCACTCTTCTTTACTTACTCTTATCACCTTGCTTTTCTCTGTGTTTAAACTTTCTACTTCAACTTCTACAACTTCTCTTCTTCTCTCCCAAAAAACACTTAGTCATCATAAAGAATTCAAGTTTATTATTTTGGTTTGCATAAAGTGTTGTATATTTTAATGTTGTATAACTATCTCTTGGTGTATTTGTGAGTATTACTGCACGTACATGTGCACCAGTATATGTATCTCATTGTATATACACTTTTAAGTTTACTTTAATAAACCCATATCTGTATTTTAAGTATTCATAACTGGTGGAGAGTAGGTATTTGCAACCTTAATGACCCTCGTGTTTCCATTGGCTTTAAGCCCAATTAATCAAACAATATTTTGGTTAACATCTTCCATAATATTGTGGCATTCGCCTCTTTTGCAACCTTATTTCCAGATATATTTTTGCTCCGTGATGGCATCACTGGACCCTGTGTAAGACCTGCTCTTAAAATAGTACTTCCCTTCTCTCCCATTGTTCGCTGTTATGTTCTCACTCAACTATGTGATGGACGTACCCTCATCTGTTCCTAAGTCTAACACCTAACTGTTTTAATAAAAATATTGCCATGCACTTCACTCTCTGCCTCACTCATCACTAATTTCAATATAAGTATCCAACTCTCAATTGTTCCTTTTCTTTGATACTTACGTAACTTTCGTGCATTTAATAAGTGAACTAATGTAGCAATCATTCTATCCATTCCTACTGTTTCTGTTAATATTAACCTGCGTACTGCTTCACTCACTGTCTCACTCACTGTCGCACTGCTTCACTCACTGTGTCAGAGTGGGCGCCTGTGACCAGCGGGGTCCCACAGGGGTCAGTCTTAGGGCCAGTGCTGTTTCTGGTATTTGTGAACAACATGAAGGAAGGAATAGACTCTGAGGTGTTCCTGTTTGCAGATGACTTGAAGTTGATGAGAAGAATTCATTCGATCAAAGACCAGGCAGAACTACAAAGGGATCTGGACAGGCTGCAGACCTGGTCCAGCAATTGGCTCCTGGAGTTCAGCCCCACCAAGTGCAAAGTCATGAAGATTGGAGAAGGGCGAAGAAGACCGCAGACGGAGTGCAGTCTAGGGGGCCAGAGACTACAAACCTCACTCAAGGAAAAAGATCTTGGGGTGAGTATAACACCAGGCACATCTCCTGAAGCTCACATCAACCAAATAACTGCTGCAGCATATGGGCGCCTAGCAAACCTCAGAACAGCATTCCGACATCTTAATAAAGAATCGTTCAGGACCCTGTACACCGTGTACGTTAGGCCCATATTGGAGTATGCGGCACCAGTTTGGAACCCACACCTAGCCAAGCACGTAAAGAAACTAGAGAAAGTGCAAAGGTTTGCAGCAAGACTAGTCCCAGAGCTAAGAGGTATGTCCTACGAGGAGAGGTTAAGGGAAATCAACCTGACGACACTGGAGGACAGGAGAGATAGGGGGACATGATAACGACATACAAAATACTGAGAGGAATTGACAAGGTGAACAAAGACAGGATGTTCCAGAGATGGGACACAGCAACAAGGGGACACATTTGGAAGTTGAAGACACAGATGAATCACAGGGATGTTAGGAAGTATTTCTTCAACCACAGAATAGTCAGGAAGTGGAATAGTTTGGGAAGCGATGTAGTGGAGGCAGGATCCATACATAGCTTTAAGCAGAGGTATGATAAAGCTCACGGTTCAGGGAGAGTGACCAAGTAACGACCAGTGAAGAGGCGGGGCCAGGAGCTTGGACTCGACCCCTGCAACCTCAACTAGGTGAGTACAACTAGGTGAGTACTGTCTCACTCACTGCCGCACTGTTTCACTCACTGTCTCACTGCCGCACTGTTTCACTCACTGTCTCACTGCCTCACTCACTGTCGCACTGTTTCACTCACTGTCTCACTGCTTCACTCACTGTCTCACTGCCTCACTCACTGTCGCACTGTTTCACTCACTGTCTCACTGCTTCACTCACTGTCTCACTGCCTCACTCACTGTCGCACTGTTTCACTCACTGTCTCACTGCTTCACTCACTGTCTCACTGCCTCACTCACTGTCACACTGCTTCACTCACTGTCTCACTGCTTCACTCACTGTCTCACTGCTTCACTCACTGTCTCACTGCTTCACTCACTGTCTCACTGTCTCACTGCTTCACTCACTGTCTCACTGCTTCACTCACTGTCTCACTGCCTCACTCACTGTCACACTGCTTCACTCACTGTCTCACTGTTTCACTCACTGTCTCACTGCTTCACTCACTGTCGCACTGTTTCACTCACTGTCTCACTGTTTCACTCACTGTCTCACTGCTTCACTCACTGTCTCACTGCCTCACTACTTCACTCACTGTCTCACTGCCTCACTCACTGTCTCACTCACTGTCTCACTCACTGCCTCACTCACTGCCTCACTGCTTCACTCACTGTCTCACTGCCTCACTCACTGTCTCACTGTCTCACTCACTGCCTCACTCACTGCCTCACTGCTTCACTCACTGTCTCACTCACTACTTCACTCACTGTCTCACTCACTGCCTCACTCACTGCCTCACTGCTTCACTCACTGTCTCACTACTTCACTCACTGTCTCACTCACTGTCGCACTGTTTCACTCACTGTCTCACTCACTGTCGCACTCACTCAATGTCTCACTGCCTCACTCACTGTCTCACTCGCTACTTCACTCACTGCCTCACTGTCTCACTCACTGCCTCACTCACCGTCTCACTGCCTCACTCACTGTTGCACTGTTTCACTCAATGCCTCACTCACTGTCTCACTCACTGCCTCACTCACAGTCTCACTGCCTCACTCACTGTCTCACTGTCTCACTCACTGCCTTACTCATTGAATCACCGTCTCACTGCCTCACTCATTGCGTCACCCACTGCCTCACTGTCTCACTGCCTCACTGTTTCATTCACTGCCTCATTGCGTTACCCACTGCCTCACTCAGTCTCACTCACTGCCTCACTCATTGCATCACCCACTGCCTCACTGTCTCACTGCCTCACACTTTCCTCTGGTTTATCCTTGTCTTAGCGCACGATGTTACTCACTGCTTCATATATTGCTATAGAGACTCGTTATCACCATGAAGGTGACAGTGAGTCGGTCATTGTACACAGTACGTTGGTTTGCGTGCAGCCAGCAGCAACAGCCTGGTTGATCAGGCGCTGATCCACCAGGAGGCCTGGTCACAGACCGGGCCGCGGGGGCGTTGACCCCCGAAACTCTCTCCAGGTAAACTCCAGGTAAGTAACGACAGCCTGGCTGATCAGATACCACTGATAGCCTGGCTGATCAAGTACCACTGATAGTTTGGCTGGTCAAGTACCACTGATAGTTTGGCTGGTCAAGTTCCAATGATAGCCTGGCTGGTCAAGTACTACTGATAGCCTGGCTGGTCAAGTACCACTGATAGTTTGGCTGGTCAAGTACTACTGATAGCCTGGCTGGTCAAGTACCACTGATAGCCTGGCTGGTCAGGTACCACTGGCAGCCTGGCTGGTCAGGTACCACTGATAGCCTGGCTGGTCAAGTACCACTGATAGTTTGGCTGGTCAAGTACCACTGATAGCCTGGCTGGTCAGGTACCACTGGCAGCCTGGCTGGTCAGGTACCACTGGCAGCCTGGCTATTCAAGTACCACTGATAGCCTGGCTGGTCAAGTACCACTGATAGCCTGGCTGGTCAAGTACCACTGATAGCCTGGCTGGTCAGGTACCACTGGCAGCCTGGCTATTCAAGTACCACTGATAGCCTGGCTGGTCAAGTAGCACTGATAGCCTGGCTGGTCAGGTACCACTGGCAGCCTGGCTGGTCAGGTACCACTGATAGCCTGGCTGGTCAAGTACCACTGATAGTTTGGCTGGTCAAGTACCACTGATAGCCTGGCTGGTCAGATACCACTGACAGCCTGGCTGGTCAGGTACCACTGACAGCCTGGTTGGTCAAGTATCACTGGGGAAGGGCAAAGAAGGCCGCAGACAGAATACAGGCTAGGTGGTCAAAGACTACAAACTTCACTCGGGGAAAAGGATCTTGGGGTGAGTATAATACCGAGCACATCTCCTGAAGCGTACATCAACCAGATAACTGCTGCAGCATATGGGCGCCTGGCAAACCTCAGTAAGGAATCGTTCAAGACTCTGTATACCGTGTACATCAGGCCCATATTGGAGTACGCAGTACCAATTTGGAACCCACCTGGTCAGGCACGTCAAGAAATTAGAGAAAGTGCAAAAGTTTGCAACAAGACTAGTCCCAGAGCTAAGGGAAATGTCCTACGAAGGAAGGTTAAGGGAAATCGGCCTGACAACACAGGACAGGAGGGTTAGGGAAGTCATGATAACGACATGCAAAATACTGAGAGAAATTGACAAGGTGGACAAAGACTGGATGTTCTAGAGATGGGACACAGAAACAAGGGGTCACTATTGGAAGTTGAAGACTCAGAGAAATCAAAGAGATGTAAGGAAGTATTTCTTCAGTCACAGAGTTGTCAGGAAGTGGAATAATCTGGCAAGTGACGTAGTGGAGGCAGGAACCATACATAGTTTTAAGACGAGGTATGGTAAAGCTCATGGAGCAGGGAGAGAGGGGACCTAGTAGCAATCAGTGAAGATGCGGGGTCAGGAGCTGTGAATCGACCCCTGCAACCACAAATAGGTGAGTACACACACACACCAACAGACACGCCTTGATGCCAGTAGAGGGCTTTTGATCCAAGGGATTTAAATGATCCTGCCCTTTGATACAACGTGTTTACTCCAAAGCTAAATATTTGATCAACTTACCTATGGTAGCGAGAGCCAGGCAGCAGGCAGCCGCCCAGGAAGGTAGCAACACCAGCATCATCATTTAGTGAAGCAGCGGACACAAATAACCAAGACTTTCTTCACTATTCTCCCTCTTGCTCTACTTAATTTAACTTGATTCACTTGCTTTATACAATGTCATCAACCTGGTGTCTTTGTCTTGACTCTTAAAGCGCTGTTCCACGGACATTATATCAACCTAAAATGCTCCACGGACACTATGAAGCCACTATTGTGTTCTACGGACACTATATGAAGCCACTTTTCTGTTCCAGAAACACTATATAAAGCTACTACAGTGTTCCACGTGCACTATAAAGCTACTACAGTGTTCCACGTACACTATAAAGCTACTACAGTGTTCCACGTACACTATAAAGCTACTACAGTGTTCCACGTACACTATAAAGCTACTACAGTGTTTCATGTACACTCTAAAGCTACTATAGTGTTCCACGTACACTATATAAAGCCACTACAGTGTTCCACGTACACTCTAAAGCTACTATAGTGTTCCACACACACTATATAAAGCTACTACAGTGTTCCACGTACACTATAAAGCTACTATAGTGTTCCACGCACACTATATAAAGCCACTACAGTGTTCCACGTACACTATAAAGCTACTATAGTGTTCCACGGACACTATATAAAGCTACTACAGTGTTCCACAAGCCTCATATAAACACCATTAAATGTTCCACACTAATAACTTGTTTTGCAATCAAAATATACAATACATCATTCTTACTTTTCCACCTAAATTGTCTCAGCTGTGAAGATTTTCAACTACACAAACTTCATTGTCTTTAGAGATCCCTTATGTTTACCTGTATATATATATATATATATATATATATATATATATATATATATATATATATATATATATATATATATATATATATATATATATATATATATATATATATATAATGTATATATATTACACACACATAGATATCACCACTGACAACACTGGACTACACAGTTGGTGAGAGCGCTACTACTGTGGGGTGTAGCGCGCTACTGGGACTCAGAATGCTACCCTCCTGCCAGCACTCAGTGGGAGAGTCAACTGCAGAGTTGTGGCTGGGTGCTAGGTGCCAGAGTTGTAGCTGGGTGTTTGGTGCCAGAGTTGTAGCTGGGTGCTGGGTGCCAGAGTTGTAGCTGGGTGTTTGGTGCCAGAGTTGTAGCTGGGTGTTTGGTGCCATAGTTGTGGCTGGGTGTTTGGTGCCATAGTTGTGGCTGGGTGCTGGGTGCCAGAGTTGTGGCTGGGTGTTTGGTGCCATAGTTGTGGCTGGGTGCCAGAGTTATGGCTGGGTGCTAGGTGCCATAGTTGTGGCTGGGTGCTGGGTGCCAGAGTTGTGGCTGGGTGTTTGGTGCCATAGTTGTGGCTGGGTGCTGGGTGCCAGAGTTGTGGCTGGGTGCTAGGTGCCAGAGTTGTGGCTGGGTGTTTGGTGCCAGAGTTGTAGCTGGGTGTTTGGTGCCAGAGTTGTAGCTGGGTGTTTGGTGCCAGAGTTGTAGCTGGGTGTTTTGTGCCATAGTTGTGGCTGGGTGCTGGGTGCCAGAGTTGTGGCTGGGTGTTTGGTGCCATAGTTATGGCTGGGTGCTGGGTGCCAGAGTTATGGCTGGGTGTTTGGTGCCATAGTTGTGGCTGGGTGTTTGGTGCCAGAGTTGTGGCTGGGTGTTTGGTGCCATAGTTGTGGCTGGGTGCTGGGTGCCAGAGTTGTGGCTGGGTGTTTGGTGCCAGAGTTGTAGCTGGGTGTTTGGTGCCATAGTTGTGGCTGGGTGTTTGGTGCCATAGTTGTGGCTGGGTGCTGGGTGCCAGAGTTGTGGCTGGGTGTTTGGTGCCATAGTTGTGGCTGGGTGTTTAGTGCCAGAGTTGTGGCTGGGTGTTTTTTGCCATAGTTGTGGCTGGGTGCTGGGTGCCAGAGTTGTGGCTGGGTGTTTGGTGCCAGAGTTGTTGCTGGGTGTTTGGTGCCAGGGTTGTGGCTGGGTACTGGGTGCCTGAGTTGTGGCTGGGTGCTTGGTGCCTGAGTTGTGGCTGGGTGCTGGGTGCCTGAGTTGTGGCTGGGTGTTTGGTGCCAGAGTTATAGCTGGGTGTTGGGTGCCAGATTTGTGGCCGGTTCTCAGAGTTGTGGCTAGCTGCTGGGTACCAAAGTTGTGGCTAGCTGCTGAGTGCCAGAGTTGTGCTTAGCTGCTGAGTGCCAGAGATGTTACTTGGTGCTGCTAGGTGCCAGAGATGTTGCTGGGTGCCAGATTTGTTCCTAGGTGTTGGGTGCCAGAGTTGTGGCAGTCTTTGACCCTGCCTTTTTCTCATTGGTGAGAGGTTTGATTGCGACGAACTACTGCGAAAGCATTTGCCAAGTATGTTTTCATTAATCAAGAACGAAAGTTAGAGGTTCGAAGGCGAGCTGATACCACCCTAGTTCTAACCATAAGATTAGATTAGATTTTACCACCGAAGTGGCTAGTTATTGTGCACCCCATATCCATCTTGTGGACGATAGCGCAAGAGCGTATGGATACACAAAAGGCCTAAGAACTAGGCCCCAAAAGGGTTAACAGGTGCACATTTGGATAAGTAAGTTTATGTAGGTATAAACAAATACAGTTACATAGATAATCATACATAGCAGCATATGTGTAAAGTACCTAGGATAACCCTAAAAAGTCAGACAGCGACTTATTTCCATTGGGGTCATTTTACCTTATTATAATATAAAGGAGATAATATCTTATTATTATTATTCTAAAAGGAGATTCTATCTTATTATCATACTGTTAAGACTATCTACTACACGAGGGTCATTAAGACTACTACACGAGGGTCATTAAGGATATGGAAATTTTTTTGGGGTGATTACTTGTACATACCTCAACATTACATGCATACAAGTAATCTCATTGGGAGACAACTATATTGTTTACTGTAATCACCCGTGTAGACATGTGAGAAAACTTAACCACCTCTGGTCACTGCAGGTGGCCCCTCGACCCTCACAATCTTATCCATATCTATCCGAGACCAGTATAAATTAGATAGCACCCTCAAGTACGGCGCTATTAATTAATTGTGGACTGTATAGATTATATTAGTTTAACTGAATGAAGGGGATGGGGTAGGTTACACATGGATACATCCATCAAGGAAAAACATTTGTACATAATCCCACCACTTACCAGATATTCTCTGGTGGTCACTTGATGTAGCTGGATCACTCATAACTTATCCAATTAAAATATACCTAACTGGCCAGTATCAGTCTGCTATAACCTAACTGTTGCATATGTGTCTTACCTAACAACATAACTCCGCATAACGGAGATAAAACACCTCAATTACTGGGAGCGCTTGAGGTTCCTAAACCTGTATTCCCTGGAACGCAGGAGGGAGAGATACATGATTATGTACACCTGGAAAATCCTAGAGGGACTAGTACCGAACTTGCACACGAAAATCACTCACTACGAAAGCAAAAGACTTGGCAGACGATGCACCATCCCCCCAATGAAAAGCAGGGGTGTCACTAGCACGTTAAGAGACCATACAATAAGTGTCAGGGGCCCGAGACTGTTCAATTGCCTCCCAGCATACATAAGGGGGATTACCAACAGACCCCTGGCAGTCTTCAAGCTGGCACTGGACAAGCACCTAAAGTCGGTTCCTGACCAGCCGGGCTGTGGCTCGTACGTTGGTTTGCGTGCAGCCAGCAGCAACAGCCTGGTTGATCAGGCTCTGATCCACCAGGAGGCCTGGTCACAGACCGGGCCGCGGGGGCGTTGACCCCCGGAACTCTCTTCAGGTAAACTCCATCTCATTTTGATGTCCTGCTACACTGACACGGTTCTTATTCCGGCAGGACGAGGTATCCGTTGGTTTGTCCCGGTTTAGAAGTCGTGATTCCATATGAACTTCACTATCCTTGGGACGGGAACCATGTGTTCACTCGGAGCAGGGCGACTTATTTCACTTCCCGCATTCTCTTAACTTAATGTTATTATCACTGATTACATTACCATTCACAAGATGATTTAACGTCTCATAATTATTATACACAATAGAGGTCACTCCATTAAGATCTGAGACCGATGAGTGATGATTAAACCACGGGTAATTTCCCCGGGACACTCCATGGCGACGCGCCAGTCCCCACAGGTCATACCATTATTTACTAATTTCACCACTTTATTACGGTGGTCCCGTAAATCTCGTTCCCTCACACTTCACCAGGAACAGTTACGACACTTCCTATTATGAAGTGAGGCCTATATTAATCCTTAGGCCGCTGTGAACACCAATTTTGTGGTTCCATGTTTTCACAGCCTCCTCACTACCTTCAAAAAACTCCCGCTCACACCATGCCCTGAGTCGACCTGTGCCCCCCGCACATCCGCGCAGGCGCAGGGCGAACCCGGTTGGTTCTATTCAAAATACAAATACATTTTGACCCAAATCAACACATTAAACACTTATTAAGCACTATAGCTTCGGAAGTTAAATAATTTCCACACTGTGCTCCGGGTTATCTCGTGTTTTCACGGTCGCTCTTACGTGCTAGAACTTTAATTTGTGTCATCAATCCTATACGATACATCCCTCTAGCGCCTGGAACCAATCTTGGGCGGAAAACATTATATACTGAGTCAAAAAAGGAGAATTAGTGTGCACTACCTAGCAGAGTTTACTGCCAGAGGGGAATCATAGGCCTGTTTCCCGTGTGAAAAAAAATAATAATAATTGAACTTTCGTGTCAGAGGAAAGAAAGTCTCCCTGATAACATTGAGTATACATAGTGTATAGTGTATACTACAGTGGCTCCCTAGTATATTGATGATAAAGGCTAAAGTGTCATTTGAAAACAGGTGAATTTGTAAATGAAGTGATAAGCCTATAGAGGCAGGTGCCAGAAGTCGCCAGAAACTTACCACAGGTCAGCTGTTTTTAATAATCTTCCTGGCTTGCTAGTGTACTCGCATATAATCTAGTGATACCAGTGAATAGCAGAATACAGTGTTGTAGTAGCAACTAACCAGTATTATAATGGTACTTAGTGGAGTGGAGTGACTTTCATTAGTTTCTTTTTCTTGAAATACGAGACGTTACTGTGAATTTCATATAACCTGTAGTTACCAGCGGTCGCAATATACACAACGAGAAGCAATTATTACTACAGAAAAAGCGTCCTTCCTCCAAAATTTGCACCAGTCAACTATAGTGATAATATAGCATTTATTGTGGTGGAGACGGAAAAAAAAAAAATAGAAAAGCCAGATACAGCGATTGATAAACAAGGAGGTCGACCGTTCGTCATTGTAGGAGCTGCCAGATATCACCGGCTCTTCAACACGCAAGTTATACTTTTGTATCAGTCAAATCACATATTACTCGGGTAGATAATTTCCAGTAGATCCTTCATGTGTTAGCTCAAATCACCGACCAGTATGTTTTAAATAAGTGACCCACTGATCAGAGCAGATCGACTGGTCCAGACCCTTGACTGGTCCGAACCCTTGACTGGTCCGAACCCTTGACTGGTCCGAACCCGGGACTGGTTTCAAACAGTTTCGTTGGACAATAAAGCAGACTGTAAATGGATGGGGTTGTAGGCGCCCTTATAAACACAAACATTAAAAATCAGGAACGTGACGGTAAGCTGTCCAATATACAAAAAGAGTTAGAAACAGAAATACAAATAGCTAGAGCTTCATTTAAGGTTATTAATATAATATTCAAGAGGTTGCTAGTAGAATTGCAGTAAATCAACCATTCAAATCATTATGAAGCTGTGTGTAGTCTGTGGTCAGTCAAACAAACGGGCTTCCACATGGATAAATTGTCATTTTTGTGGAAATTGGTGTCACGCCCCTTGTGCAGATATCCCAGAACTAGCTACAAGCAGTATTAAAACAGAGAAGTGTTTTTGGGTATGCCCAAATGAGGAAAATCTGTGGACTAAAATCACAAGGGTATTAAAAGAGGACAACATCAAAGCTGCTTTCATAGAAAACCTGGAAGCTTTCTACAACAGATGGGAACATAAAAAGTCTGGGCTGAATGGTACTGCCCTTGATACTGGCCATGTAGTCACAAACTGTAAGGCTGGAGGTGATGTCCTGGTAGTCAGTAAATGTGGGACTGATAGTGCTGTCCTGGGAGACAGTAATGGTGAAGCTGGAGGTGCTGTCCTGGGAGACAGAAATGGTGAAGCTGGAGATACTGTCCTGGGAGACAGTAATGGTGAAGCTGGAGATTTTGTCCAGGTAGTCGGGAATTATACGCAGGAAGGAATACATATAAATGACCTCATAGGGGACAGGAGCCATAGTAGGGAAACAAGTGTAGTCAAAGATAAGATAAAACCAATATTGCAAACTAGAAATACCGCAGGAAATAGCAAACAAGAGGACTCCAATAGCAATAGTGAGGATAAATTACCAAAAACAACTGGTGGGAGCTCCATTGTTGGTGCTAGGGAGGATAGAAGTAAGACAGGGAAACATGCACCAACAGGGAATACAGTCACAGAAACCCAAGGCAAGCGGAAACCAAGCCTGTGCACATACTATGCACTTGGTATCTGCTGGCATGGGAAATCTGGAAAAACAGATGGGACATGCAACTATGACCACCCTAGAAAATGTCATGCCCATATGACAACAGGAAAATGCAAACTCCCTTCCTGTAAGCTTTTTCACCCTGAAATGTGTACCTCTTCAGTACAGGAAAGACTGTGCTATAACTTAAATTGCCAGGCATACCATCTAAAGGGGACAAAAAGATACAAAACATCCAGGCCATGGGAAAACCTGGGTAGCCACAGCCACTCAAGAGGGAGAGGTTTTTTAGTGCCAGGAAGGAAAAAAAACTGGCAGGAAATGGCAGAAATCGTACACCAAATCCAGTCATTCCTGGAGTGGAACCACAGTCGATGGCCTCCACTCCAAACCAACAGATACAGATACTAATGCCGGAAAAAAATCCCCCCCCAGTACCAACAATACCACCAGTCCGATAACATTCTTCTTTGCAAATATACAGGGTCTAAAGCCAGCAACAAACAACAAAATACCTTTCATCCGTGGACTGCTTGCAGAGGCAAAGGCAATGTTCGCGGCTTTCACTGAGACCCACATAAAGGATCACTTGGACAACGAAATATGGATCCCAGGTTACAACCTATACAGATGTGACAGAGTGAACAGGCAAAAGGGGGGGGGGTTGGCCTGTACATTGCAGAGTCACTTGTTTGCACAGAACTGCTTAATGCCTCAAATGATGTAGTGGAAGTTTTAGCAGTAAAGGTCGAGAACCAAAACCTAGTCATTGTGGTAGTCTACAAGCCTCCGGATGCAACATCCCAGCAATTCCAGGAACAGCTGTTAAAAATTGACCACTGTCTGGAAAATCTTCCAGCTCCTGCACCCAACATCTTGCTCCTGGGGGATTTCAACTTAAGGCACCTAAAATGGAGGAATATAGCAAATAATATTGTTGCAGTAATAACACCAGGAGGCAGCTCTGATGAAAACTCACACTCACACGAGCTTTTAAATCTCTGCACAAAATTCAATTTAAACCAGCAAATAATAGAGCCTACTAGACTGGAGAATACACTAGACCTCATCTTCACTAACAATGATGATCTGATAAGAAATGTCACCATATCAAAAACAATATACTCAGATCACAACATAATTGAGGTTCAGACATGTATGCGTGGAGCCCCAGACCGACAAAATGAGACTAGTCACGAGGGAGCATTCACCAAATTCAACTTCAATAACAAAAACATAAAGTGGGACCAAGTAAACCAAGTCCTAACCGATATAAGCTGGGAAGATATACTAAGCAACACAGACCCAAACTTATGCCTAGAACAGATTAACTCGGTGGCACTCGATGTATGCACAAGGCTTATTCCTCTAAGAAAAAGGAGGAGTAGATGTAAAATAGAAAGAGACAGGCGCTCCCTTTACAGGCGACGGAAAAGAATAACAGAGCGGCTAAAAGAGGTCAATATATCTGAAATGCGCAGGGAGACACTGGTCAGAGAAATAGCAAGCATCGAACTTAAGCTAAAAGAATCCTTTAGGAGTCAGGAATCGCGGGAAGAACTAAAAGCCATAAATGAAATCGAAAGAAACCCAAAGTATTTCTTCTCCTATGCCAAATCAAAATCGAGAACAACGTCCAGTATTGGGCCCCTACTTAAACAAGATGGGTCCTACACAGATGACAGCAAGGAAATGAGTGAGCTACTCAAGTCCCAATATGACTCAGTTTTTAGCAAGCCGCTAACCAGACTGAGAGTCGAAGATCAAAATGAATTTTTTATGAGAGAGCCACAAAATTTGATTAACACAAGCCTATCCGATGTTATCCTGACGCCAAATGACTTCGAACAGGCGATAAATGACATGCCCATGCACTCTGCCCCAGGGCCAGACTCATGGAACTCTGTGTTCATCAAGAACTGCAAGAAGCCCCTATCACGAGCCTTTTCCATCCTATGGAGAGGGAGCATGGACACGGGGGTCGTCCCTCAGTTACTAAAAACAACAGACATAGCCCCACTCCACAAAGGGGGCAGTAAAGCAACAGCAAAGAACTACAGACCAATAGCACTAACATCCCATATCATAAAAATCTTTGAAAGGGTCCTAAGAAGCAAGATCACCACCCATCTAGAAACCCATCAGTTACACAACCCAGGGCAACATGGGTTTAGAACAGGTCGCTCCTGTCTGTCTCAACTACTGGATCACTACGACAAGGTCCTAAATGCACTAGAAGACAAAAAGAATGCAGATGTAATATATACAGACTTTGCAAAAGCCTTCGACAAGTGTGACCATGGCGTAATAGCGCACAAAATGCGCGCTAAAGGAATAACAGGAAAAGTCGGTCGATGGATCTATAATTTCCTCACTAACAGAACACAGAGAGTAGTCGTCAACAGAGTAAAGTCCGAGGCAGCTACGGTGAAAAGCTCTGTTCCACAAGGCACAGTACTAGCTCCCATCTTGTTCCTCATCCTCATATCCGACATAGACAAGGATGTCAGCCACAGCACCGTGTCTTCCTTTGCAGATGACACCCGAATCTGCATGACAGTGTCTTCCATTGCAGACACTGCAAGGCTCCAGGCGGACATCAACCAAATCTTTCAGTGGGCTGCAGAAAACAATATGAAGTTCAACGATGAGAAATTTCAATTACTCAGATATGGTAAACATGAGGAAATTAAATCTTCATCAGAGTACAAAACAAATTCTGGCCACAAAATAGAGCGAAACACCAACGTCAAAGACCTGGGAGTGATTATGTCGGAGGATCTCACCTTCAAGGACCATAACATTGTATCAATCGCATCTGCTAGAAAAATGACAGGATGGATAATGAGAACCTTCAAAACTAGGGAGGCCAAGCCCATGATGACACTCTTCAGGTCACTTGTTCTATCTAGGCTGGAATATTGCTGCACTCTAACAGCACCTTTCAAGGCAGGTGAAATTGCCGACCTAGAAAATGTACAGAGAACTTTCACGGCGCGCATAACGGAGATAAAACACCTCAATTACTGGGAGCGCTTGAGGTTTCTAAACCTGTATTCCCTGGAACGCAGGAGGGAGAGATACATGATTATATACACCTGGAAAATCCTAGAGGGACTAGTACCGAACTTGCACACGAAAATCACTCACTACGAAAGCAAAAGACTTGGCAGACGATGCACCATCCCCCCAATGAAAAGCAGGGGTGTCACTAGCACGTTAAGAGACCATACAATAAGTGTCAGGGGCCCGAGACTGTTCAACTGCCTCCCAGCACACATAAGGGGGATTACCAACAGACCCCTGGCAGTCTTCAAGCTGGCACTGGACAAGCACCTAAAGTCAGTTCCTGATCAGCCGGGCTGTGGCTCGTACGTTGGTTTGCGTGCAGCCAGCAGCAACAGCCTGGTTGATCAGGCGCTGATCCACCAGGAGGCCTGGTCACAGACCGGGCCGCGGGGGCGTTGACCCCTGAAACTCTCTCCAGGTAAACTGTGGCCGGGCGGAAGTCGTTGTTAGACGACTTAAATTGCGTCTTCCTCCAGGAGACGATTCCAGCCCTCTCTAGATTGCACTGCTGTTTTCCTAGTGGGTCTTACTACAATTTCTTCTTGCATCACTCGGTCAGTGTCTTCAATATCACTCGTGTCACTTTCCCATAGATTTCCATCTGCACTGGATTGAACATTTTTCCTTCCATCATTAATGGTACGCTAACTTTCCTGACCACGACACAACACTTTGACGTTTCTGACAACACCTTGTGCATCTGGGTATAATGTAACTACCTTGCCCAGAGGCCACAATGTTCGATGTTGTTCAGTATCAATTAACACAATGTCACCTGGTTGAATGTTCTGTCAGTTTACTGCCTCTGGCGCACCATAAAAGTGTTCACGTAGTGTAAGAAGATATTCTTTACGCCACACATCGGACCAATGAATAATTACCTTATTTAACATCTTGAACTTATCACTCAACACGGTCACGTTATTGTAATCCTCATCACTTCCCTTGGGATTATCTCTATAGATAGGTGCAGCTTCTAACCTTCATCCACATATTAGGTGAGAGGGAGTCAGGATCTCCGCGTCAGGAGTGTCACTCATGTATGACAGAGTTAGTTTAATAGTTTAATATGTTTATTATGCACCCCATACCCATCCTGTGGGCGGTAGTCAAAAGATTACAGAGGTACATAATTGGTCCAGGGACTGGGCCTCAAAGTTTTGATAGCTGAGCAAGTTACAGAGGTAATGAATTCACAATTTACAAAGGTAATGAACTCACAATTTACAAAGGTAATGAACTCCAGGTAGGTCTAGTCACAATCATGACAAGTTACAAAGGTATTTACAGATTACAGAGGTACACAATGGGTCCAGGGACCGGGCTCCAAAGTTTTGATGGCTGAACTAGGTACAAGGTAATGAACTCACAAGTTACAAAGGTAATGAACTCACAAGTTACAAAGGTAATGAATACTGTAAGAATGGTTACTTACGTTTATACATGGCTGCAATCATGAACAAATTTTAGAGTAATGAGCAATTCACACTTCCACACCCGGTCACAACTGTAGTGAGTTATTGGTGCAAATGTTGATTGCTGAGTCTCTCTCTCTCACACACACACACATACAAATTCATACACACACACACACATAAACACACACACACACACACACACACACACACACACACACAAACTCATACACACACACGCACACACACTCATACACACACACACACTCATACACACACACACACTCATACACACACACACACTCATACACACACACTCATACTCACACACACACACACACACACACACACACACACACACACACACACACACACACACACACACACACACACACACACACACACACACACACACACACACACACACATACACACAAACACACACACACACACACACACACACACACACACACACACACACACACACACACACACACACACACACACACACACACACACATGCACATATGTGGTAATGCTTTATTTACAGCTAGCAAAGTCAGGGTATTTCTCCAGAATGGTCTGTAATATACCACTGTGGATAAAATACTTAGCCATTTCTTGAACACTTCTGAGTGAGTTGTTTCTAAATTCATTAATTTTATCACACTCCAGTACATAATGACGCAAGGTGTGACAATAATCCATCTGGCAAAGTTTACATTTCGTTTGGTCTACATCTGGTGGTGGTGATTTAACCTGCCAAAGATACTTGTAACCCAGCCGGAGCCGGGCGGTAGTGACATCCAAGAGTCTGCTTATTTTGTTGGATGCACCATAGACATGTGGCTCCTCCTGCATGATAGAATGATGATAGATGGACTCTCTGGTGTCAATCTCCCTGAGCCTTAAGTCCTTAAAATTCAGCTGAAGTTCTTTTCGTATTATTGTTCTCAAACTACTACCTGACAAGCCAAGATTGTAATCTACTCCCTCTTTGAAAGCATACAGCTTAGCCAATTTATCAGTTCTATCATGCATCTGAAGACCAATGTGAGATGGAATCCACAGCATGTGCACTCTGACTCCACTGTCCACAATCCTACCATACCTGTGTCTGGCTTCTGACACAAGCATGCCACAATTTATGCTTAATTAGTTGAGAGCATTTATGGATGACAGAGAATCAGTTACAATTAAACTGTCAATCTTTGATACATAGATGCATTTCAGTGCAAGGAGTATGGCAAACAGTTCTGTCTGAAGGGTACTGGCCCAATTATTGATGCGTGCTCCAATTTCTTTAAGAGAGCCATCACTCTGTACGACAACAGCAGCACTACCAGCTGCACCAGTGGATTGGTGAACAGAACCATCAACGTAAATAATTTGCGAGAGTGTGTGCTGTGTGACTAAGTTATCAATACAGCTTAAGGCCTCATGTTTGGCTTCAAGGCGAAGTTTTGGTTGTGATTTAAGAAGTAGTTTGGGGGGAAATGGAGGAAAGGTAGTTTGGAATGGGGTAATATTCCATGGAGCGGAGAAGTGCCGCTGTTGCCTTACTTGACATAGATCATGTATCTGATTCATGCGGAGGTCGGTTCCAGTCTTTTCGATCCATCTGGAGGAGTGTTCACCAGTGCTGAGGAAAGTTTGGAGGGCTTCTGTGCAGGGGTTTGAATGAGCTTGCCTGAGCATATTAACCCCAATTAGGATATTTCTTTCAGTAACACGATCTCTGATGCTTGGAATATCAAGTTCTTTTTGCATATTTAAAATTTTGGCAGTACGAGGGCATCCTAGGATGATCCTCATTGCTTCGTTCTGCAGTTTTTCCAGCCCTCCAAGCTTCCAGTCAGACACAAGAGCAAGTAGTGGCGCAGCATAATCAACCAATGATCTAATATAAGCAAGATACATCATTTTCACAATTTTAACATTAGCACCATACCTGGGGTGAAGCCTGTTGTGATAGAAACACAGGCCTTATCTCTAGGCTTTATTGAACATAGAA